>NW_020261867.1:0-2098 GCF_003255815.1 Theropithecus gelada
GATGATTTCACAGAACACAAAGAAGTTTCTCAGAAAGCTTCTTTCTCTTTGTTTTCGGAGGATATCTCCTTTGGCCCCGTAGTCTTCAAAGGGATCCGAAATATCTGTTCTCAGATTCCACAGAAATAAGGCTACCAAAAAGATCCACGAAATACAGATGTACCTCTGTGAGATGAATTAACAGAACACTCAGCAGTTTCTCAGAAAGCTTCTTTCCAGATTTCAGTTGAGGATATTGCCTTTTTCACCATAGCCCTCTATGGGCTTCCAAATATCAGTTTGCCAATTCCACAAGAACTGTCTTAGCGAAAGCGTTCTTGAGGGGAAAGCTGTAACTCTGTTAGGTGATTTCACAGAAAACAAAAAAGTTTCTCGGAAAGGTTCTTTCTCTTTGTTATCAGAGGATATTTCCTTTGGCCACATAGTCTTCAACGGGATCCGAAATATCTTTTCTCAGATGCCACAGAAATAAGGCTAGCAAAGAGATAGACGAAATACAGATGTAACACTGTGAGATGAATTAACAGAACACTAAGCAGTTTCTCAGAAAGCTTCTTTCGAGATTTCATCTGAGGATATTTCCTTTTTCACCATAGCCCTCTATGGGCTTCCAAATATCACTTTGCCAATTCCACAAGAACTGTGTTAGCGAAAGGGGTCTTGAGGGGGAAGCTGTAACTCTGTGAGATGATTTCACAGAACACAAGGAAGTTTCTCAGAAAGCTTCTTTCTCATTGTTATCGGAGGATATTTCCTTTGGCCCTATAGTCTTCAAAGGGATCCGAAATATCTGTTCTCACATTCCACAGATAAAAGGCTAGCAAAGAGTTCCACGAAATGCAGATGTAACTCTGTGAGTGGAAGTCACACATCCAGAGCAGTTTCTCAGAAAGCTTCTTTCCAGATTTCATCTGAGGATATTTCCTTTTTCACCATAGCCCTCTACGGGCTACCAAATATCACTTTGCCAATTCCACAAGAACTGTCTTAGCGAAAGGCTTTCTGAGGGGAAACCTGTAACTCTGTGAGATGATTTCACAGAACACAAAGAAGTTTCTCAGAAAGATTTTTCTCTTTGTTTTCGGAGGTTATTTCCTTTGGCCCTATAGTCTTCAAAGGGATCCGAAATATCTGTGCTCAGATTCCACAGAAATAAGGCTAGCAAAGAGATCCATCAAATACAGATGTAACTCTGTGAGATGAATTAACAGAACACTAAGCAGTTTCTCAGAAAGCTTCTTTCCAGATTTCAGCTGAGGATATTTCCTTTTTCACCATAGCCCTCTATGGTCTTCCAAATATCACTTTGCCAATTACACAAGAACTGTCTTGGCGAATGGCTTCTTGAGGGGAAAGCTGTAACTCTGTGAGATGATTTCACAGAACAGAAAGAAGTTTCTCAGAAAGCTTCCTTCTCTTTGTTACCGGAGGATATTTCCTTTGGCCCTTTAGTCTTCAAAGGGATCCGAAATATCTCTTCTCAGATTCCACAGCAATAAGGCTGGCAAAGAGATCCACGAAATGCAGATGTAACTCTGTGAGTGGAAGTCACACATCACAGAGCAGTTTCTCAGAAAACTTCTTTAAAGATTTCGTCTGAGGATATTTCCTTTTTCACCATAGCCCTCTACGGGCTTCCAAATATCACTTTGCCAATTCCACAAGAACTGACTTAGCGAAAGGCTTCCTGAGGGGAAAATTGTAACTCTGTGAGATGATTTCACATAACAGAAAGAAGTTTCTCAGAAAGCTTCTTTCTCTTTGTTTTCGGAGGATATTTCCTTTGGCCCTATAGTTTTCAAAGGGATCCGAAATATCTGTTCTCAGATGCCACAGAAATAAGGCTAGCAAAGAGATCCACGAAATACAGATGTAACTCTGTGTGATGAATTAACAGAACACTAAGCAGTTTCTCAGAAATCTTCTTTCTAGATTTCAGCTGAGGATATTTCCTTTTTCAAAATAGCCCTATAGGGGCTTCCAAATATCACTTTGCGAATTCCACAGGAACTGTCTTAGCGAAAGGCTTCTTGAGGGGAAAGCTGTAACTGTGTGACATGATTTCACAGAACACAAAGAAGTTTCTCAGAAAGCTTCT
>NW_020261867.1:2173-3223 GCF_003255815.1 Theropithecus gelada
CTTCTTTCCAGATTTCATCTGAGGATATTTTCTTTTTCACCATAGCCCTCTAAGGGCTTCCAAATATCACTTTGCCAGTTCCACAAGAACTGTCTTATCGAAAGGCTTCCTGAGGGGAAAGCTATAACTCGGTGAGATGATTTCACAGAACACAAAGAAGTTTCTCAGAAAGCTTCTTTCTCTTTGTTATCGGAGGATATTTCTTTTGGCCCTATAGTCTTCAAAGGGATCCGAAATATCTGTTCTCAGATTCCAGAGAAATAAGGCTAGGAAAGAGATCCAGGAAATACAGATGTAACTCTTTGAGATGAATTAAGAGAACACTAAGCAGTTTCTCAGAAAGTTTCTTTCCAGTTTTCATCTGAGGATATTTCCTTTTTAACCATAGCCCTCTATGGGCTTCCAAATATCACTTTGCCATTTCCATAAGAACTGTCTTAGTGAAGGCTTCCTGAGGGGAAAGCTGTAACTCTAGAGATGATTACACAGAACACAAAGAAGTTTCTCAGAAAGCTTCCTTCTCTTCGTTACCGGAGGATATTTCCTTTGGCCCTATAGTCTTCAAAGGGATCCGAAATATATGTTCTCAGATTCCACAGCAATAAGGCTACCAAAGAGATCCACGAAATGCAGATGTAACTCTGTGAGTGGAAGTCACACATCACAGAGCAACTTCTCAGAAAGCTTCTTTCCAGATTTCAGCTGAGGATATTTCCTTTTTTACCATAGCCCTCTACTGGCTTCCAAATATCACTTTGCCTATTCCACAAGAACTGACTTAGCAAAAGGCTTCTTGAGGGGAAAGCTGTAACTCTGTGAGACGATGTCACAGAACACAAAGAAGTTTCTCAGAAAGCTTCTTTCTCTTTGTTATCGGAGGATATTTCCTTTGGCCCTATAGTCTTCAAAGGGATCCGAAATATCTGTTCTCAGTTTCCACAGAAATGAGGCTAGCAAAGAGATCCACGAAATACCCATGTAACTCTGTGAGATGAATTAACAGAACACTAAGCAGTTTCTCGGAAAGCTTCTTT
Source organism: Theropithecus gelada (assembly GCF_003255815.1). Taxonomy (NCBI): domain Eukaryota; kingdom Metazoa; phylum Chordata; class Mammalia; order Primates; family Cercopithecidae; genus Theropithecus; species Theropithecus gelada. The sequence goes on from NW_020261867.1 coordinate 3,208, forward strand.
CCAGATTTCATCTGAG
>NW_020261868.1:0-3223 GCF_003255815.1 Theropithecus gelada
TCCCTTTGAAGAATATAGGGCCAAAGGAAATATCCTCCGATAACAAACAGAGAAAAGCTTTCTGAGAAACATCTCTGTTTTCTGTGAAGTCATCTCACAGAGTTACAGCATTCCCCTCAAGAAGCCTTTCACTAAGACTGTTCTTGTGGTATTGGCAGAGTGATATTTGGAAGCCCTTAGATGGCTACAGTGAAAAAGGAAATAGCCTCAGATGAAATCTGGAAAGAAGCTTTCTGAGAAACTGCTCTGTGATTTGTGACTTCCCCTCAAAGTGTTACATCTCTATATCGTGGATCTCTTTGCTAGCCTTATTTCTGTGGAATCTGAGAACAGATATTTCGGATCCCTTTGAAGACTATAGGGCTAAAGGAAATATCCTCCGAGAACAAAGAGAAAGAAGCTTTCTGAGCATCTTCTGTGTGTTCTGTGAAATCATCTCACAGAGTTACAGCTTTCCCTTCAAGAAAACTTTCGCTAACACATTTCCTGTGGAATTGGCAAAGTGATATTTGGAGGCCCATAGAGGGCTACGGTGAAAATGGAAATATCCTCAGATGAAATCTGGAAGGAAGCTTTCTTAGAAACTGCTTAGTGTTCTGGTAATTCATCTCAGAGAGTTACATCTGTATTTCGTGGATCTCTTTGCTAGCCTTATTTCTGTGGAATCTGAGAACAGATATTTCGGATCCCTTTGAAGACTATAGGGCCAAAGGAAATATCCTCCGAAAACAAAGAAAAAGAAGCTTTCTGAGAAACTTCTTTGTATTCTGTGAAATCATCACACAGAGTTACAGCTTTCCGCTCAAGAAGCCTTTCGCTAAGACAGTTCTTGTGGAATTGGCAAAGGATATTTGGAAGCCCATAGAGGGCTATGTTGAAAAAGGAAATATCCTCAGATGAAACCTGGAAAGAAGCTTGCTGAGAAACGGTTTAGTGTTCTGTTAATTCATCTCAAAGAGTTACAACTGTATTTCGTGGATCTCTTTGCTAGCCTTATTTCTGTGGAATATGAGAACAGATATTTCGGTTGCCTTTGAAGAATATAGTGCGAAAGGAAATATCATCTGATAAAAAAGAGAAAAAACTTTCTGAGAAACTTGTTTGTGTTCTGTGCAATCATCTCATAGAGTTACAACTTTCCCCTCAAGAAGCCTTTCGCTAAGACATTTCTTGTGGAATTGCAAAGTGATATTTGGAAGCCCTTAGAGGGCTATGGTGAAAAAGGAAATATCCTCAGATGAAATCTGGAAAGAACCTTTCTGAGAAACTACTCTGTGATGTGTGACTTCCACTGAAATAGTAAAATGTGTATTTCGTGGATCTCTTTGCTAGCCTTATTTCTGTGGAATCTGAGAACAGATATTTCGGATCCCTTTGAAGACTATAGGTCCAAAGGAATTATCCTCTGAGAACTAAGAGAAAGAAGCTTTCTGAGAAACTTCTTTGTGTTCTACGAAATCATCTCACAGAGTTACAGCTTTCCCCTCAAGAAGCCTTTCGCTAAGACAGTTCTTGTGGAATTGGCAAAGTGATATTTCGAAGCCCATAGAGGGCTATGTTGAAAAAGGAAATATTCTCAGTTGAAATCTGGAAAGAAGCTTTCTGAGAATCTGCTTAGTGTTCTGTTAATTCATCTCACAGAGTTACTTATGTAGGTCGTGGATATCTTGCCTAGCCTTATTTTTGTGGAATCTGAGAACAGATATTTCGGATCCCTTTGAAGAATATAGGTCCAAAGAAAATATCCTCCGATAACAAAGAGAAAGAAGCTTTCTGAGAAACTTCTTTGTGTTCTGTGAAATCATCTCACAGAGTTACAGCTTTCCCCTCAAGAAGCCTTTCGCTACGACAGTTCTTAGGGAATTGGCAAAGTGATATTAGGAAGCCCCTAGAAGTCTATGGTTAAAAAGGAAATATCCTCAGATGAAATCTCGATAGAAGCTTTCTGAGAAACTGCTTAGTGTTCTGTTAATTCATCTCACAGAGTTACATCTGGATGTCGTGGATATCTTGGCTAGGCTTATTTCTGTGGAATCTGAGAACAGATATTTCGGATCCCTTTGAAGACTATAGGGCCAAAGGAAATATCCTCCGATAACAAAGAGAAAGAAGCTTTCTGAGAAACTACTTTGTGTTCTGTGAAATCATCTCACAGAGTTACAGCATTCCCCTCAGAAGCCTTTCGCTAAGACAGTTCTTGTGGAATTCGCAAAGTGATATTTGGAAGCCCATAGAGGGCTATGGTGAAAAAGGAAATATCTTCAGATGAAATCTGGAAAGAAGCTTTTGAGAAACTCCTTAGTGTTCTGTTAATTCATCTCACAGAGCTTCATCTGTATTTCGTGGATCTCTTTGCTAGCCTTACTTCTGTGGTATCTGAGAACAGACATTTCGCATCCCTTTGAAGACTAGAGGGCCAAAGGAAATATCCTCCGATAACAAAGAGAAAGAAGCTTTCTGAGAAACTTCTTTGTGTTCTGTGAAATCATCTCACAGAGTTACAGCTTTCCCCTCAAAAAGACTTTCGCTAAGACAGTTCTTGTGGGATTGGCAAAGTGATATTTGGAAGCCCAAGGAAGGCTGTGGTGAAAACGGAAATATCCTCAGATGAAATCTGGAAAGAAGCTTTCTGAGAAACTGTTTAGTGTTCTGTTAATTTATCTCACAGAGTTACATCTGTATGTCGTGGATCCTTTTACTAGCCTTATTTCTGTGGAATCTGAGAACATATATTTCGGATATATTTGAAAGCTATAGTTCCAAAGGAAATATTCTCCGATAACAAAGAGAAAGAAGCTTTCTGAGAAACTTCTTTGTGTTCTGTGAAATCATCTCACAGAGTTACAGCTTTCCCCTCAAAAAGCCTTTCGCTAAGACAGTTCTTGTGGAATTGGCAAAGTGATATTTGGAAGCCCATAGAGGGCTATGGTGAAAAAGGAAATATCCTCAGATGAAATCTGGAAAGAAGCTCTCTGAGAAACTGCTTAGTGTTCTGTTAATTCATCTCACAGAGTTACATCTCTATTTCGTGGATCTCTTTCCTAGTTTTATCTCTGTGGAATTTGAGAACAGATATTTTGGATCCCTTTAAGAATATAGGGCCAAAGAAAATATCCTCCGATAATAAAGAGAAAGAAGCTTTCTGAGAAACTTCTTTTTGTTCTGTGAAATCATCTCACAGAGTTACAGCTTTCCCCTCAAGAAGCCTTACGCTAAGACAGTT
>NW_020261869.1:0-3223 GCF_003255815.1 Theropithecus gelada
CCTAAAGGAATCAACTAGGGACCAGTATTGTCACTCCTTGAAAAAAGTAAGTGCACACACACACACACACACACACGCAGCAGCAGCAGCAGTAGTAATGGAAGCAATATGACTATAAGTAATTTGTGAGGTAACATAATACAAATGATAGTGAGATTTTTTTGATTCACAATAGAATATCTTAGACATGACTCCAGAAAATGAAATTGATGAGAAACTCTGAGTTTTAAAATGAAAAATATTTCTGGAGGTGTACTTTGCTCCCATGTAAAATAACTAATTTTCAAACTCATTAAACAAGATTATTGCAGCAATTGCCCTCACACCCCCACCATTCACCCTCGCTTGCATCATAATGTAAACAACTTATCTATTACAAAACAGTTCTCTGCTTTTCTTTGCCTGTTTCTAACTCTGGTTTCTGTTTTCAAAGGATGAACTACTGAATATTTTCCATTTGCAATGAGAAAGCTGATTTGAGATTACATTGGATCTCTGAAGTTAAAGTGCCATCTTGTGGCAAAAGTAAGCATCTCAATATAGATTTAAAAATATATTGGCAAGATGATAGTTTTCACATAATAGAGATGTGTCAAATTCATATAAAGCATTCAATATTAAATTGCTGAAATATGAACATAGTTATACAAATATAGATCTGGCTTTGTTTTACTTTGCTAGCAGCAGCATGTTAAGCTTCATGTGGCTAGGTTAAATCATGCATTCTGTGTTCGTGCTACTACATTCTGCATTTTGTCATTGCAGTATTATCAGCATAAAATGGATGCTATAGACCGCATGCTCTCATACAACATAAAGATTGTTTAAGACTTAAGTAACAGTTCTTTCAGGATCAAGGGCAAACCTCAGTCTCTCTAATAAACTTGTACTGCCTGTACCAATCATGTCACTTGGAACTGATCCATTCTATTTTAAGAATTTAAATGGCAGCAATGCTCAAAACATTGTACCAAAGAGGGAAGGCCAATGCCAGCACACACAATGCTGCCAGTGCACAGTCAGCGATTGCAGGAATTCTGTAAAGCAAACAAAATGGTTTCCTGCATTTAGCCTGACAAATTTTAAAAGCAGTCTCCAGGGACTGGCCAGAGGCTGATAATAACTCCCTTGCTGACAATGCCATCAAGCTAACAGTTAATACATACAGTCATCATTGACTTGGCATTGTAATTACTTGAATGAATAATATATATGTGGAAAATTTAAAAAATAAAAAATCTAGGCCATATTTTTAAAAGATAACAAGTAATATACACCATAAAATTATACCACAAAACACAGTCAACCATCTAGACAATGAAAACCTATCTTTCATAAAATCTCAAACATGATGAAAGAAACAGTTACTAAAATAGGGAAGTTAGCCTAAAAGGAATTTGAAATCAAACAGAATTCCAGGAGAATCTGATTTGGGGGTAAGTGAATTCAACAGATTCTTAGACAATTAAGAGTTGATTGTGTCCAAATAGATTCAAGAGATCACATAAATACTTGCCTTTCCTTTTGAAAAAAGATCATGAAAGAGATGAATTTATCTGCTTTTTTTTTTTTCTCTCCAAATTTTGTAACATTTAAACTCTTTGAAATAGCATTTCTTTTCTTTATAACACAGTCTTTGAGGGGGTCATATAAATGATCCATGTTATAAAGAAACATATATACTCTTGAAATTATTATTGTCAGTTTTTGTGCATCAGGAAATAAATCTGTAGAGTTTCTAAACAGCTTGACTTTATATTTAATTATAGTCTTTGTATTAGAAGTTGTCTCATGACATGGCAAGATTCATGAGCGTTATGACTAGTATTAATCTCTTCTAAAGTATGGTATATCAACAAAACCCGGCAAAGATACCATGCAAAAGAGAAAACTATAGGCCAATATCCCTGATGAATATTGACACAAAAATCCTCAACAAAATACTAAGAAACCAATTTCAACAACATATCAAAAAATAAATTTGACATGAGCAAATATGCTTTATTTCTTGACTACGAGCTTGGTTCAACATACACAAATTAATAAATATGATTTACCATATAAACATAATTAAAAATAAAAATCATATTATAATTTTAGTACATGCAGATTTTATTTTTGGTGAAATCCAACTTCCCTTCATGATAAGTATCCTCAAGAAACTAAGCATTTAAGGAACATACCTCAAAATAATGAGGACCATGTATGACAAAACCACAGTTAACATCATACTGAATAGACAAAAACTGGAAATATTCCATTTGAGAACTGAAAGAAGACAAGGTTGTCCACTCTCACGACTCCTACTCAACATAGTGCTGCAAGTGGTAGCCAAAGCAATCAGGCAAGAGAAAGAAATAAAAGGCATCCAAATAGGGAAACAAGAAGTCAAACTGTCTACTTTCATGGACAATATGATTCTATACCTAGAAAACTCCAAAGACCACACCAAAAGGCTCCTGGAACTGATAAACAACTTCAATAAAGTTTCAGAATACAAAATAAATGTTCAAAAGTTAGTAGCACTTCTGTACATGAATAACGTTAAAGCAAAGAGACCAATTAAGAACACAATCCCACACAAAAATGTGCAACACAAAAAAATTAAATGCATAAGAATACATCTAACCAAGGGGGTGAAAGATCTCAACAAGGAGAACTATGAAAAACTGTTAAAAGAAATCACAGAGGACAGAAGCAAATAGAAAAAAAAAAAAAATCCATGCTCATGGATTAAAAGAATAAATATCATGAAAATGGCCATACAGCTCAGAGCAATCTACAGATCTAATGCTATTCCTATTGAACTATCCATGTCATGTTTCACAGAACTAGAAAAAAGTAAACTAAAATTCATGTGGAACCAACAAAAGGACTGAATAGCCAAAGAAATCTTAAGCAAAAAGAACAAAGCTAGAAGCATCACATTATCCACTTATACTATAAGGCTTATACAGTAAACTACTTATACAGTTGCCAACACACCATGGTACTGCTACAAAAACAGACACATATAACAGTGGAACAGAAGAGAGAACCCAAGAATAAAGGTATTCACCTACAGGCATCTGATCTTCTGCAAAGTCAACAAAAGTAAGCAATGGAGAAAGGACTCCCTATTCGATCAACGGTGCTTTGATAACTGGCTGGCCATATGCAGAAGAATGAAACTTCGAAGTGTGAAAGTGAGAAGGGTAAGAGTGACTCTGACAAGCTCATGCAT
>NW_020261870.1:0-3223 GCF_003255815.1 Theropithecus gelada
CTCAGAAAGCTTCTTTCTCTTTGCTACCGGAGCATATTTCCTTTGGCCCTATAGTCTTCAAAGGGATCCGACATATCTGTTCTCAGATTCCACAGAAATAAGGCTAGCAAAGAGATCCACGAAATACAGATGTAACTCTGTGAGATGAATTAACAGAACACTAAGCAGTTTCTCAGAAAGCCACTTTCCATATTCCATCTGAGGATATTTCCTTTTTCACCATAGCCCTCTATGGGCTTCCAAATATCACTTTGCCAATTCCACAAGAACTGTCTTTGCGAAAGGCTTCCTGAGGGGAAACCTGTAACTCTGTGAGATGATTTCACAGGACACAAAGTAGTTTCTCAGAAAGCTTCTTTCTCTTTGTTACGGGAGGATATTTCCTTTGGCCCTATAGTCTTCAAAGGGATCCGAAATATCTGTTCTCAGATTCCACAGAAATAAGGCTAGCAAAGAGATCCATGAAATACAGATGTAACTCTGTGAGATGAATTAGCACAACACTAAGCAATTTCTCAGAAAGCTTCTTTCCAGATTTCATCCGAGGATATTTCCCTTTTCACCGTAGCCCTCTATGGGATTCCAAATATCACTTTGCGAATTCCACAAGAACTGTCTTAGCGAAAGGCTTCCTGAGGGGAAAGCTGTAACTCTGTGAGATGATTTCACAGAACACAAAGAAGTTTCTCAGAAAGCTTCTTTCTCTTTGTTACCGGAGGATATTTCCTTTGGCCCTATAGTCTTCAAAGGNAGATGTAACTCTGTGAGATGAATTAACACAACACTAAGCAATTTCTCAGAAAGCTTCTTTCCAGATTTCATCCGAGGATATTTCCCTTTTCACCGTAGCCCTCTATGGGATTCCAAATATCACTTTGCGAATTCCACAAGAACTGTCTTAGCGAAAGGCTTCCTGAGGGGAAAGCTGTAACTCTGTGAGATGATTTCACAGAACACAAAGAAGTTTCTCAGAAAGCTTCTTTCTCTTTGTTACCGGAGGATATTTCCTTTGGCCCTATAGTCTTCAAAGGGATCCGAAATATCTGTTCTCAGATTCCACAGAAATAAGGCTAGCAAAGTGATCCACGAAATACAGATGTAACTCTGTGAGTGGAAGTCACACATCACAGAGAAGTTTCTCACAAAGGTTCTTTATAGATTTCATCTGAGGAGATTTCCTGTTTGACCATAGCTCTCTATGGGCATCCAAATATCACTTTGCCGGCCGGGCGCGGTGTCTCAAGCCTGTAATCCCAGCACTTTGGGAGGCCGAGGCGGGAGGATCACGAGGTCAGGAGATCGAGACCAAACTGGCTAATGTGGTGAAACCCCGTCTCTACTAATAAATACAAAAAAACTAGCAGGGCGTTGCAGCTACTTGGAGGCTGAGGCAGAAGAATGGCATGAACCTGGGAAGTGGAGCTTGCAGTGAGCAGTGATCGCGACACTGCTCTCCAGCCGGGGTGACACAGCGCGAGACTCCGTCTCAAGAACAAAACAAAACAAAAAACAAAAACAAATATCACTTTGCCAATTCCACAAGTACTGACTTAGAGAAAGGCTTCTTGAGGGGATAGCTGTAACTCTGTGAGATAATTTCACAGAACACAAAGAAGTTTCTCAAAAAGATTCTTTCTCTTTGTTTTCGGAGGATATTTCCTTTGGCCCTATAGTCTTCAAAGGGATCCGAAATATCTGTTCTCATATTCCACAGAAATAAGGCTAGCAAAGAGATCCACGAAACACAGATCTAACTCTGTGAGATGAATTAAAAGAACACTAAGCAGTTTCTCAGAAAGCTTCTTTCCAGATTTCATCTGAGGATATTTCCTTTTTCACCATTGCCCTCTAAGGGCTTTAAAATATCACTTTGCCAATTCCACAAGAACTGACTTAGCGAAAGGCTTCTCGAGAGGAAAGCTGTAACTCTGTTAGATGGTTTCACAGAACACAAAGAAGTTTCTCAGAAAGCTTCTTTCTCTTTGTTACCGAAGGATTTTTCATTTGGCCCTATAGTCTTCAAAGGGATCGGAAATATCTGTTCTCAGATTCCACAGAAATAAGGCTAGCAAAGAGATCCATGAAATACAGATGAAACTCTGTGAGATGAATTAACAGAACACTAAGCAGTTTCTCAGAAAGGTTCTTTCCAAATTTCATCTGAGGATATTTCCTTTTTCACCATAGACCTCTATGGGCTTCCAAATATCTCTTTGCCAATTCCACAAGAACTGTCTTAGCGAAAGGCTTCCTGATAGGAAAGCTGCAACTCTGTGAGATGGTTTCACAGAACACAAAGAAGTTTCTCAGAAAGCTTCTTTCTCTTTGTTACCGGAGGATATTTCCTTTGGCCCTATACTCTTCAACGGGATCTGAAATATCTGTTCTCAGAGGCCACAGAAATAAGGCTGGCAAAGAGATCCATGAAATACAGATGTAACTCTGTTAGATAAATTAACAGAACACTAAGCCGTTTCTAAGAAAGCTTCTTTGAAGATTTCATCAGAGGATATTTAATTTTTCACCATAGACCTCTATGGGCTTCCAAATATCACTTTGCCAATTACACAAGAACTGTGTTAGTGAAAGGCTTCTTGAGGGGAAAGCTGTAACTCTGTGAGATGATTTCACGGAACACAAAGAAGTTTCTCAGAAAGCTTCTTTCTCTTTGTTATCGGAGGAGATTTCCTTTGGCCCTATAGTCTTCAAAGGGATCCGAAATACCTGTTCTCAGATTCTACAGAAATAATTCTAGCAAAGAGATCCACGAAATACAGATGTAACTCTGTGAGATGAATTAACAGAACGCTAAGCAGTTTCTCAGAAAGCTTCTTTCCAGATTTCACCTGAGGATATATGCTTTTTCACCATAGCCCCCTAAGGGCTTCCAAATATCACTTTGCCAGTTCCACAAAGAACTGTCTTGGCGAAAGGCTTCCTGAGGGGAAGGCTGTAACTCTGTGAGATGATTTCACAGAACACAAAGAAGTTTCTCAGAAACATTCTTTCTCTTTGTTACCGGAGGATATTTCCTTTGGGCCTATAGCCTCAAAGGGATCCGATATATCTGTTCTCAGATTCCACAGAAATAAGGCTAGCAAAGAGATCCACGAAATACAGATGTAACTCTGTGAGTTGGAGTCACACATCACAGAGCAGTTTCTCAGAAAGTTTCTTTCCATATTTCATCTGAGGATATTTCCTTTTTCACCATAGCCCTCTA
>NW_020261871.1:0-3222 GCF_003255815.1 Theropithecus gelada
TGGAAAATATAAAAGGAGGAGATGAAAGGGTAGAACTGAAGGATAACAGAGAAGTCTCTTTGTATAAGACTCATACAAAGTACTCACAGTACTCACAAGGTATGTTGACTAAAGACAGAGAAACAAATTCCATGAGATTAAGAGGCAGAATTTTTTTCTTTTTGAGACATTTTACTATCTTTGTTGCCCAGGCTGGACTTGAACTTCTGGTCTCAAGTGATCTTCCTGCCTCAGCCTCCCAAAGCACTGGGATTACAGGTGTGAGACACTGCGCCTGGCCTGTAGGCAGAATTTCTTTAGTTGCTGTTGTTTTTGAGACAGGGTCTGGCTCTATTGCCCAGGCTGGAGTGCAGTAGCACAATCTCTGCTCACTGCAGCCTCAGCCTCCTGGGCTCAAGGGGTCCTCCCACCTCAGCCTCCTGAGTAGCTGGGACCACAGGTGCACACCACCATGCCTGGCTAATTATTATATATTTTTTGTAGAGACAGGGTCTTGCTGTGTTGCCCAGGCTTGTCCAGAATTTCTTTAGCTCACTGCTGCTACCTCTGCCAACTCAGAAACCCAGGAACAATGTTCCCGTCATCGAGCATAGAGCCTTCTCCCAAGCAGTCTCTCTAGGGCCCTCTTGATGTCCCTGTTTCGCAAGCAATAGATGAAGGGGTTCAGCATGGGGGTGACCACAGTGTACATGACCGAGGCCACCATGCCCCGCCAGGAAGAGGACGATGCATTGGAACTAAGATACACACCAAGGCCTGTCCCATAGAATAAAGAAACCACAGACAGATGAGATCCGCAGGTAGAAAAGGCTTTGTGTTTCCCATCTGTGGATGAGATTCTCAGGATGGAGGAGACAATTTGGGTGTAGGAGAAAAGGATTCCTGAGAAGGGCACAAAACCCAGAAGGCCGGTCACCACGTAGAGCAGGATGTAATTGATGTGTGTGTCTGAGCAGGCAAGCGTGAGGGCCTGAGCAAGCTCGCAGTAAAAGTGCCGAATGACCCAAGTGGTGCAGAAGGACACCCGCAGCATCAATAGACTCTGGATCAGGGAGTATGACAAGCTGAGGAACCAGAACACAAGAACCAGCAGGCCACAGAGGCGGGGGTTCATAATGACAGGGTAGTACAGGGGGTGACAGATGGCCACATACCGGTCATAGGCCATCACGGTGAGGAGAAATGTGTCTATGCCTCCAAAAACCATGAAAAAATACATCTGAGAGATGCAGCCTGCATAGCTGATGGCATTGCTCTGCGCCTGGATGTTCACCAGCATCTTGGGGACTGTGGTGGAGGTGAAACCGATGTCAGCCAAGGACAGGTTGGAGAGGAAGAAGTACATGGGGGTGTGGAGGTGGGAGTCAGAGCTGACGGCCAAGATGATGAGCAGGTTCCCTAGCACCGTGACCAGGTACATGGACAGAAACAGTGCGAAGAGCGTCTGTTGATCCTCTAGGTCCTGGGAAAATCCCAGGAGTAAAAATTCTGAAACCCTTGTTTGATTTCCCAAGTCCATGTTGCCGACACATCAGCTAGACAGTTAAGGAAGGGAGGAAACATGAAATAGTTGCTGAACAGGCTCCAAAATCTCTCTGCTGTTTTATTTCTTGAGGAGAATAATTGGGTACAAAAGCTTTAAAATTGCAAAACTTAGGAATCCTACATTCTGTCATTTGTTATAGGCAACATTTCATGATGTTGACTAACGCCTGTTCATTGGCCTCTCGGAGACCCACCCATTCCCTTTTTCTCTGCTTTAGCATCATCAAATCTACCAAGATAAGAGCAACTTTAGACCTTAGAGATAAAACGGTCCGTACCTGCTCTAACACACATAAGGTCCAGTGAACCTAAGAAAAGGTCAGGGTCATCTTCCTTGTCTAAGACACAACTAAGACTGAAGAAGGTCAGACAACTATGTCTGAGCAGTAAGAAAATGTGAAAGCAGAGATAATAGATAGGCAGAATATTGCAACTATGAGAAGTGAGAAAATATGAAAGCAGAGATAATAGCTAGGCAAAATATTGCAAGATGAGTGGATTTAGGTTTTTCAAGGAAAGAAAGAGGGAAGGAGGGAGGGAGGGAGGAAGGAAGGAAGGAAGGAAAGAAAGAATTTCTTTTTGCCTCAAGTCCCACTTGGAGTTATGGTGGCAGCCAAATTCTGACTCAAATAGGTCATGAGATTACCACTAACAACATTCATCTTAAGAAGCTGGCCACACATTAAAAACCTTCTACCTTAGAACCAGGGTTTCAAAATTAGAGACCAGAAAGATACAGTCATTTGACATTTATACAATTCTCTTTTTCCATCCGCATAATAAATATGGCCTAATCTGTTTCTGTTGTCTAGTGTTGGTGCACGGTTTTGTTGTTGTTGTTGTTGGTTTTCTGCTTTTGTTGTGTTTTTTTTGTTTGGTTTTTTTTTTTTTTTTTTTTTGAAACAGAGTCTCACCCTGTCACCCAGGCTGGAGTGCAGTGGCGCAATCTCGGCTCACTGTAACCTCTGCCTCCCTGGTTCAAGCGGTTCTCTTGCCTCAGCCTCCTGAGTAGCTGGGATTACAGGTGCGTACCACCACGCCCAGCTAGTTTTGTAAAAAACTAGCTAGTTTCACCATGTTGGCCAGGCTGGTCTTGAACTCCCAACCTCAGGTGATCTGCCCACCTCGGCCTCCCAAAGTGCTGGGATTACAGGCGTGAGCCATGGCGCCTGGCCTGGTGTACAATTTGTGTTGAGCCATGCTGGGGAGTATAGAATAATTGAACTAGGTTGACAACTGGGTTGTCAGTCACTGAAAAAGTGCTAAAAGTCATTCCGCAAGAGGGTCTTCTTTGGGCGAGGCTAAGTGTTAGCTGTTGGGGATCAAAGATTAATGATGTGGTCTTTTTTTTTTTCTTATGGTTCCACCTTCCAGAAGATGGATTCAGAAACAGATCATTGTAACGCAGTGAATTAAGTGCTAAAATAAAACGATGTGCAGAGTGGAGTACAGAGAGGATTCCTCAACCCAGCCTGGAGTAATGCATTCACGGAAGGACTCCTGGAGGAAGGAATACCCGGGCAAGGAATTACCCAGGTGAAGGGTTGCACAGGGGCATTTCTGGCAGAGATATAAGCAAGGGAATAAGCCTAGAAGCAAGAAGCAGCACGGGACAGAGTTCTCTTAGCCCTTTGCTGCTGCTTAAGCGCAGTGTTAGATAAGAATGATGAGGATGAT
>NW_020261872.1:0-3221 GCF_003255815.1 Theropithecus gelada
CAATCCCTCCCCCCTCCCCCCTCCCCATGATAGGCCCCGGTGTGTGATGTTCCCCTTCCTGAGTCCAAGTAATCTCATTGTTCAGTTCCCACCTATGAGTGAGAACATGCGGTGTTTGGTTTTCTGTTCTTGTGATTGTTTGCTAAGAATGATGGTTTCCAGCTGCATCCATGTCCCTACAAAGGACGCAAACTCATCCTTTTTTATGGCTGCATAGTATTCCATGGTGTATATGTGCCACATTTTCTTAATCCAATCTGTCACTGATGGACATTTGGGTTGATTCCAAGTCTTTGCTATTGTGAATAGTGCCGCAATAAACATACGTGTGCATGTGTCTTTATAGCAGCATAATTTATAATCCTTTGGGTATATCCCCAGTAATGGGATGGCTGGGTCATATGGTACATCTAGTTCTAGATCCTTGAGGAATCGCCATACTGTTTTCCATAATGGTTGAACTAGTTTACAATCCCACCAACAGTGTAAAAGTGTTCCTATTTCTCCACATCCTCTCCAGCACCTGTTATTTCCTGACTTTTTAATGATCGCCATTCTAACTGGTATGAGATGGTATCTCATTGTGGTTTTGATTTGCATTTCTCTGATGGCCAGTGATGATGAGCATTTTTTCATATGTCTGTTGGCTGTATGAATGTCTTCTTTTGAGAAATGTCTGTTCATATCCTTTGCCCACTTTTTGATGGGGTTGTTTGTTTTTTTCTTGTACATTTGTTTGAGTTCTTTGTAGGTTCTGGATATTAGCCCTTTGTCAGATGAGTAGATTGCAAAAATTTTCTCCCATTCTGTAGGTTGCCTGTTCACTCTGATGGTAGTTTCTTTTGCTGTGCAGAAGTTCTTTAGTTTAATGAGATCCCATTTGTCAATTTTAGCTTTTGCTGCCGTTGCTTTTGGTGTTTTAGACATGAAGTCTTTGCCCATGCCTATGTCCTGAATGGTACTACCTAGGTTTTCCTCTAGGATTTTTATGGTATTAGGTCTAACATTTAAGTCTCTAATCCATCTTGAATTAATTTTCATATAAGGAGTAAGGAAAGGATCCAGTTTCAGCTTTCTACTTATGGCTAGCCAATTTTCCCAGCACCATTTATTAAATAGGGAATCCTTTCCCCATTTCTTGTTTCTCTCAGGTTTGTCAAAGATCAGATGGCTGTAGATGTGTGGTATTATTTCTGAGGACTCTGTTCTGTTCCATTGGTCTATATCTCTGTTTTGGTACCAGTACCATGCTGTTTTGGTTACTGTAGCCTTGTAGTATAGTTTGAAGTCAGGTAGCATGATGCCTCCAGCTTTGTTCTTTTGACTTAGGATTGTCTTGGAGATGCGGGCTCTTTTTTGGTTCCATATGAACTTTAAAGCAGTTTTTTCCAATTCTGTGAAGAAATTCATTGGTAGCTTGATGGGGATGGCATTGAATCTATAAATTACCTTGGGCAGTATGGCCATTTTCACGATATTGATTCTTCCTATCCATGAGCATGGTATGTTCTTCCATTTGTTTGTGTCCTCTTTTATTTCACTGAGCAGTGGTTTGTAGTTCTCCTTGAAGAGGTCCTTTACATCCCTTGTAAGTTGGATTCCTAAGTATTTTATTCTCTTTGAAGCAATTGTGAATGAAAGTTCATTCATGATTTGGCTCTCTGTTTGTCTGTTACTAGTGTATAAGAATGCTTGTGATTTTTGCACATTAATTTTGTATCCTGAGACTTTGCTGAAGTTGCTTATCAGCTTAAGGAGATTTTGGGCTGAGACAATGGGGTTTTCTAAATATACAATCATGTCATCTGCAAAGAGGGACAATTTGACTTCTTCTTTTCCTAACTGAATACCCTTGATTTCTTTCTCTTGCCTGATTGCCCTAGCCAGAACTTCCAACACTATGTTGAATAGGAGTGGTGAGAGAGGGCATCCCTGTCTTGTGCCAGTTTTCAAAGGGAATTTTTCCAGTTTTTGCCCATTCAGTATGATATTGGCTGTGGGTTTGTCATAAATAGCTCTTATTATTTTGAGGTACGTTCCATCAATACCGAATTTATTGAGCGTTTTTAGCATGAAGGGCTGTTGAATTTTGTCAAAAGCCTTTTCTGCATCTATTGAAATAATCATGTGGTTCTTGTCTTTGGTTCTGTTTATATGCTGGATTATGTTTATTGATTTGCGAATGTTGAACCAGCCTTGCATCCCAGGGATGAAGCCCACTTGATCATGGTGGATAAGCTTTTTGATGTGTTGTTGAATCCGGTTTGCCAGTATTTTATTGAGGATTTTTGCATCGATGTTCATCAGGGATATTGGTCTAAAATTCTCTTTTTTTGTTGTGTCTCTGCCAGGCTTTGGTATCAGGATCATGTTGGCCTCATAAAATGAGTTAGGGAGGATTCCCTCTTTTTCTATTGATTGGAATAGTTTCAGAAGGAATGGTACCAACTCCTCCTTATGCCTCTGGTAGAATTCAGCTGTGAATCCATCTGGTCCTGGACTTTTTTTGGTTGGTAGGCTATTAATTATTGCCTCAATTTCAGAGCCTACTATTGGTCTATTCAGGGATTCAACTTCTTCCTGGTTTAGTCTTGGAAGAGTGTAAGTGTCCAGGAAATTATCCATTTCTTCTAGGTTTTCCAGTTTATTTGCGTAGAGGTGTTTATAGTATTCTCTGATGGTAGTTTGTATTTCTGTGGGGTCGGTGGTGATATCCCCTTTATCATTTTTAATTGCGTCGATTTGATTCTTCTCTCTTTTCTTCTTTATTAGTCTTGCTAGTGGTCTGTCAATTTTGTTGATCTTTTCAAAAAACCAACTCCTGGATTCATTGATTTTTTGGAGGGTTTTTTGTGTCTCTATCTCCTTCAGTTCTGCTCTGATCTTAGTTATTTCTAGCCTTCTGCTAGCTTTCGAATGTGTTTGCTCTTGCTTCTCTAGTTCTTTTAATTGCGGTGTTAGAGTGTCAATTTTTGATCTTTCCTGCTTTCTCTTGTGGGCATTTAGTGCTATAAATTTCCCTCTACACACTGCTTTAAATGTGTCCCAGAGATTCTGGTATGTTGTATCTTTGTTCTCATTGGTTTCAAAGAACATCTTTATTACTGCTTTCATTTCATTATGTACCCAGTAGTCATTCAGGAGCAGGTTGTTCAGTTTCCATGTAGTTGAGCAGTTTTGATTGAGTTTCTTAGTCCTGAGTTCTAGTTTGATTGCACTGT
>NW_020261873.1:0-3220 GCF_003255815.1 Theropithecus gelada
TTATTTTCAAAAAACCCACTTTTGGTTCTGTTGATTATCTCTTTTGTTTTTCCATTCTCTGTATTTTTACTTCCCATTTCCACTCTCATGTTTATTATTTTCTTCCTTTTATTTGCTTTGGGTTTAGTTCATTCTTTTTCTAGTTTCTCAAGGTGGAAGGTTAGGTTTTTGATTTGAGATTTGTCTTCTCTCTTTGAATGTAGACATTTACAGTTATAAATTTCCCTTTCAGCACTGCCTTAGCTGCATCTTGGAATTTTTTTTTTTTTTTTTTTTTGAGACGGAGTCTCGCTCTGTCGCCCAGGCTGGAGTGCAGTGGCGCGATCTCGGCTCACTGCAAGCTCCGCCTCCCGGGCTTACGCCATTCTCCTGCCTCAGCCTCCCGAGTAGCTGGGACCACAGGCGCCCGCCACCTCGCCCGGCTAGTTTTTTGTATTTTTTTAGTAGAGACGGGGTTTCACCGTGTTCACCAGGATGGTCTCGATCTCCTGACCTCGTGATCCACCCGTCTCGGCCTCCCAAAGTGCTGGGATTACAGGCTTGAGCCACCGCGCCCGGCCGCATCTTGGAATTTTTGATACACTGTGCTATTTTTTTTTTTTTTAAAGACAGAGTTTTGCTCTATTGCCCGGGGTGGGGTGCAGTGGTGCAATCTTGGCTCACTGCAACTTCTACCCAGGTTCAAGCCATTCTCATGCCTCAGCCTCCTGAGTAGCTGGGATTACAGATGTGCACCACCCCACCCGGCTAATTTTTATATTTTATTTTTTTATAGAGACGGGATTTCACCATGTTTCCCAGGCTGTTCTCAAACTCCTGGACTCAAGCGATCCTCCCGCCTCGGCCTCCCACAGTGCTGGGATGACAGGCGTGAGCCACCGCGCTGGCCCGGGCTGTGCATTTGTTTGCATTCTTCTCAAATTAGTTTTCAGTTTCCCTGATGGTCTCTTTGACTCACTGGTTGTTTAGGAGTGTGCAATTTCCACATATTTTTGAATTTCTCACATTTCCTTCACTGTTGATTTCCAGTTTCGTGCCAGTACAGCTGAAGAACATCTCTGCTTTGGTCTCAGTCCTTCTCCATTCACTGAGGCTCATTTTGTGGCCTGGCACATGGTCTGTCATGGGGAATGTCCCATGGGTGCTCGAGAGGACTGTGTATTCAGCTGTTGTTGGGTGGTGTGTGTAACAGATGTCCATTCGGCGTACCTGGTTTCCTGTGTTAATCTCTGGAATGTTTCTGTCACTAGAAAATCAGAAACTTTCCACCGATCCCAGCGCCCTGGCTTTGGGAGAGGCCAGTGAGCCTGTGGCTTGGGAGCCTGGTTGCATGAGAGAAGCATGTATGGGAACGCCAGGGCCCGGCTTTGAACCCCATTCCCCCAACATGATGCTGTATGTGGCAGACATGATGCTTGGCTTTGCTCTCTCAGGGTTCCATCTGCGACAGGGGCTACTTGTGCCCCTGGCCTCATCAGCTCAGGCTGAAGGCGGCCCTGGTCCTGGCCAGAGAGGCTTTGTGAAGCAGAAATAGATGGCCTGGTGCAGGGGCCGAGCCTGGCCAGGACCTCGGCCCTGGGAGTTGTAAAGAAGGCCGGCCTCTACCATGAGCATCTGCACCAAGGTGTGCCCATGTGACTGTGTGTTCGGAATCTGTCCTGGCACGAGTGCATGGCCTGTCTGTGCTCAGTCTCCCCGCCTATGGGGCCCAGGCTCACAGAGGTGTGAAAGAGCAAGCACGGCGCAGGGGCCTTCGAGCCCAGCCAGCCTCGCTTCGATGCTGGGAGACTAACGTCTTCCATTTTGTCTTCTGCCCAGGCCAGCTGCGGTCCGTCCAGTGGCTGTGCTACTTCTACGGCACCGTCATGCCCAGCGAGGCCCAGTGTGTCATCTACCATGAGCTCCAGCTCTCCCTGGCCCGCAAGGTGGCCGACAAGGTGCTGGAGGGGCAGCTCCTGGAAACCATCAGTCAGCTCTACCTGTCCCTGGGTACCGAGCGGTAAGGGCTGGCTTTGCAATGGTGGAGGTGGGGATGGGCAGGGCAGGGAGGGGGGCACAAGAAAGCTGGCCCAGGACCCCAGCAGCCCCATTCCTTTTGATTGTTGGGTTCCTTGGCATCAGATGCTTTGAGCTGGTGGGCCTGGGGTCGTCCCAGGGCTGCTGCTGGCCCATGAGTCCCAGCTTGAGCCTCCCTTGTTGGGTCAAAAGTCATCTCCACCCCAGCAGAGGCAGTACGTGGACTCTGGGCTGTTCTTCCTACTGTGGTGGCTTTTGTCATCTGACCTCTGCCTGCCCCGAATCTTCACTCCTGGCCTTCATCTGTCCCCTTAAATGTGACCACAGCAGCCACCTGTGGCTTCTCTCCCACAGAAGACAGAGCCAGTTGTGTCACCTGCTTCCTTGGGGCAGGGTTTCAAGGTCTCACATCCCATATGTGGCCTACTCGGCTTCCCCCAAGCATCCTGACCTGGTAGGGTAACCATGGCCCTGGCCACCCCACCCACAGGGCCCAGTGACATTGCTGCAGTCACACCCCCTCGAGTGTCGGACTTACTGAGAGAGCAGGGAAGGAGCCAGATTCCATGGGGACCTGGGAGACTGGCTTCAGTCTTGGCCTCAGGTTCACAGAAGGAAAATGGGCCAGTGTGCTAGAGCCATGCTTCTCAAAGTGTAGTCCCTGGACCAGCAGAGCAGCATCCATGTCACCTAGGAGCCTGTGGCAAGTGGGAGTTCTAGGGCCTGCCCCAGGCCTGTGGAGCCGGAAGCTCTGTGGGCAGGGCCAGCAAGCTATAGGAACAGGCCTCCGGGTGACTGTGATACCTGCACACCTTGAGAACCATTGGCCCAGATAGCCTCTGAACACTAACGGCTCCTGGAGAAGACACAGGCCATGTCTGGGAGGCAGGGGAGATGGACTAGCACACTCCTCCTGCCACAGGGCAGCATGACGCTCAATTCCCTCAGAAGGATGTCCTTCATCTTTTCCATGCTGTGTGTGTTCACCCTGGCCCTCCCAGCAGCCTGGGAAGGGCAGAACACTGCACACACAAGAGGGCCGTTCCCAGTCTGCACATTCCAGATTCATCTGTCACCAGACCCACGGGAGGAGGCAGACTGGTTCCAGGAGGATGAGAGCCCTTGTTCTGACACCTGTGTCTGATTCCAGGGCCTACAAATCCACTCTGGACTACACTAAATGAAGTCTGGGGATTTTCATTGA
>NW_020261874.1:0-317 GCF_003255815.1 Theropithecus gelada
TATTGTGGCACTATTCACGATAGCAAAGACTTGGAAGCAACCCAAATGTCCATCAGTGACAGACTGGATTAAGAAAATGTGGTACATATACACCATGGAATACTATGCAGCCATAAAAAAGGATGAGTTCATGTCCTTTGTAGGGACATGGATGCCGCTGGAAACCATCATTCTCAGCAAACTATCGCAAGAACAGAAAACCAAACACCACATGTTCTCACCCATAGGTGGGAACTGAACAATGAGATCACCTGGACTCGGGAAGGGGAACATCACACACTGGGGCCTATTATCTGGGGGGGGGGGGGGGGGGGGGG
>NW_020261874.1:382-3218 GCF_003255815.1 Theropithecus gelada
GGAGAGGGATTGCATTGGGAGTTATACCTGATGTAAATGACGAGTTGATGGGTGCTGACGAGTTGATGGGTGCAGCACAGCAACATGGCACAAGTATACATATGTAACAAAACTGGACGTTATGCACATGTACCCTAGAACTTAAAGTATAATCATAATAATAAAAAATAGAAAGCTAAACACTATTTCATACTTGAAAATACCTCCTGTATGATTTTAACACAACAAATTAACCAAATGTCTCTTTTGGACTTCAGGGGACCTAATATTTTAAAAAGTTAATAAGATAAAAAGGATTGAATTTAGAATTTGAAATTTTGATCTTGGAAGATTTGTTAAAAATCAAATGTTTAAAGCACTTGATACCACAAAGTTGGATCACAGGTCATTCATTTAGTCAAAGTGATAACTGACAAAATTTCAAGAAGTCAAAAACCTTTACTCTGATAAAGAGGAGACTCAGCTTTTCAAATAAGATCCTAGAAAGACAGCTTGAGATCAACTGACAGTCCTTCTCCTCTCCATTCCTTTTTCCTTTTTACCTGCAGTTTACTCAAAAAGCCAAAAAACAAACAAACAAACAAAAAAACAGAAAAACCCCACTATTTTTAAGTATTACATGGAAAGTTCTGTTCAGAAGAGAAAACCGAATTCTACCTTTGCATTAGTGCATTATTAATGTAAAAGTTAATTTTTACTACAATGTTATAAATAAATATATCTAATTTTAATTAGTTTAACTGTAAGGTATGATTTCTACAAACCCTTTATTACCTTTTATAATTTTTTATTAATGGGCAAATTAATGCTCCACAAAACTCTATTTTTCAGACACAGTGGCCCACATTCTGGGCCTGCAGCAATGTGCTTTACATATTAATGTTCAGTTCAGAGAAAAGCTAAATAATCTCCCTCAAATTTTGGACAACTTGCTCACACACAGAAATTCCTTTACAAGATCAATCTTTTACAAATGTTTTACGACTTGCTTAAATCTTCAATTTTGTCTTCTCATTTTTTAAACTTAGGACAATTCTTAAAAACCGCTAAACTTGACAAAATTACTTTCCCTTTAATAAAAACCATACTGCAATGACTTCTTATATAACCTTTTACCAAAAACGCATTCTGTCTTTACACATCTTTTATATAAAACTGTTTCTCTTGTAATCTCAATTTCATGTTTGACAATGTTAACTCTTTGAAACTTTTACTTTTAGTGAAAATCCTGGTAAGAAATTTTAACCATGTATCAGGCTGCAGAGCCCAAGGAAAGGACAGACCACAGACAGTATCTGACTTTTCCCAGCATAGGCAGGGGACTTGGCTAACTCTACATGTCTCAGGCCTTACTAGTATTTAAATGGCTGTAAAACAGACAAGTCAAAAAATTATACAAAAATGTCATAGCCCAAGTATCTAAATTCTGAAGACTTTTTTTTTTATTTTACCAATAATCTTAAAAACTATCTTTGTTTACCAAAGATTACTGAAGTTATATTAATTAAAAGGAATTAAATAAAATATTTGGGGGCAGAATTCTCATGAATGCTTTATCCCCATCCCCTTTGGTACTGTCCCCATGATAGTGAATGAGTTCTCATTAGATCTGGCTGTTGAAGAATGTGTGGCACCTCCCCACTCTCCCGCTTGCACCTGCTTTCACCATGTGATGTGCCTGCTCACTTATCACATTCTGCCATGATTGTAAGTTTCCTAAGGCATCCCCAGAAGCCAAGCAGATGCCAGCATCATGCTTCCTATACAACCTACAGAGCTGTGTGTCAATTAAACCTATTTTCTTCACAATTACCACGTGTCAGGTTCATCTTTATAGCAATATAGGAACATAGTAATACACTGGCTCCCCAAAAAGAGAGAAATGCTGGGGGATGAGACAGTGCAATGCTTTCACAATGTATGTCATTGCACGAACATTTTCCCATGGCTGCTGGGTAACCCATCACCCATCAACCTATTCTGTAATCAGCCCATCCCTCATTCCATGCCTTCTAGGTGCCCAAGAGCATGATTTTATTATCAAAACATGCAAAGAAAGGAGTATCACCCTGTAGTAATAACCACTCACTGTAAGCAACTGCCATTAGCCATCCTTAAAAATATATCTTCTACATAGCTATTACACACTCAAGCTAAATGTTCTGTCATAATGCAAAATAATTTCTGATGCCCTCAAAAGTCAAAAAGGTCAGTTAACACAATGCAAAACAGTGTAGAGCCTTAGAATTTGAGAGGGATCTGTCTATTTACAATTCTTGGGGATCCAAGAGGAAAACAAGTTTTTCCCAAAACAAAGTCTGAGGTTCCTTCTCTATTTTCCCCAAGGGATCCCATCTGTTAGAAACTACTTTAGATCCCTTCATACGGACACTGAGTTTAGCAAGAGGAAGTGACAGGCAGAAGTAAATGGAGAAACAGAATTCAGTTGACTGAGGAAAAAAAAACTTACAAAAAGATATCAAGAGAGAAAAATCATAGAAGCCTTATATATATATATTATAATATGTATACATATTATAATATATATATAATATATATATTTGAATATCCACTTTTAATTGAGCTGGGTTATAACTTTAAGAAAATCCTTTCAAATCTCATATTAACGGACTGTAGCCAGGACAAACCACCAAAACCTCTGGCTTTTAAGTATTTTTTTTCCTTATATTATTCTCCCAAGTGAAACCAATAAGCCCCAACTAAGGCCATGATTTATGACACACAAGGTGTCCCTAAAGAGGTGGCAAGCAGTTTTTACAAGATCTACCCTAAAGGTAACTCAGAGAAAGGAAAGTTTCACTGGCTATAAATGGGG
>NW_020261875.1:0-3218 GCF_003255815.1 Theropithecus gelada
CACCCACAGAGTTACATCTGTATTTCGTGGATCTCTTTGCTAGCCTTATTTCTGTGGAATCTGAGAGGAGATATTTCGGATCGCCCAGACGACTATAGGGCCAAAGGAAATATCCTCCGGTAACAAAGAGAAAGAAGCTTTCTGAGGAACTTCTTTGTGTTC
This sequence comes from Theropithecus gelada, assembly GCF_003255815.1. Taxonomy (NCBI): domain Eukaryota; kingdom Metazoa; phylum Chordata; class Mammalia; order Primates; family Cercopithecidae; genus Theropithecus; species Theropithecus gelada. The sequence continues at coordinate 163 of NW_020261875.1, forward strand.
TGTGAAATCATCTCACAGAGTTACAGCTTTCCCCCAAACAAGCCTTTCGCTAAGACAGTTCTTGTGGAATTGGCCAAGTGATATATGGAAGCCCATAGAGGGCTATGGTGAAAAAGGAAATATCCTCAGCTGCAATCTGGAAAGAAGTTTTCTGAGAAACTGCTCTGTGATGTGTGACTTCCACTCACAGAGTTACATCTGTATTTCGTGGATATTTTTGCTAGCCTTATTTCTGTGGAATCTGGGAACAGATATTTAGGATCCCTTTGAAGACTATAGGGCCAAAGGAAATATCCTCCGAAAACAAGGAGAAAGAAGCTTTCTGAGAAACTACTTTGTGTTCTGTGAAATCATCTCTCAGAGTTGCTGCTTTCCCCTCAAGAAGCCTTTCGCTAAGACAGTTCTTGTGGAATTGGCAAAGTGATAATTGGAAGCCCATAGAGGGCTATGTTGAAGAAGGAAATATCCAAAGAGGAAATCAGGAAAGAAGCTTTCTGAGAAACTGCTTAGTATTTTGTTAATTCATCTCACAGAGTTACATCTGTATTTGGTGGATCTCTTTCCCAGCCTTATTTCTGAGGAATCTGAAAATAGATATTTCGGATCCCTTTGAAGACTATAGCGCCAAAGGAAATATCCTGCGATAACAAAGAGAAATAAGATTTCTGAGAAACTTCTATGTGTTCTGTGAAATCATCTCACAGAGTTACAGCTTTCCCCTCAAGGAGCCTTTCGTTAAGACAGTTGTTCTGAAATTGGCAAAGTGATATTTGGAAGCCCATAGAGGGCTAGGGTGAAAAAGGAAATATCCTCAGATGAAATCTGGAAAGAAGCTTTATGGGAATCTGCTCTGTGACATGTGACTTCCACATACAGAGTTACATCTGTATTTCGTGGATCTCTTTGCTAGCTATATTTCTGTGGAATCTGCGAACAGATATTTCGGATCCCTTTGAATACTATAGGGCCAAAGGAAATATCCTCCGAAAACAAAGAGAAAGAAGCTTTCTGAGAAACTTCTTTGTGTTCTGTGAAATCATCTCAAAGAGTTACAGCTTTCCCCTCAGGAAGCGTTTCGCTAAGACAGTTCTTGTGGAATTTCAAAGTGATATTTGGAAGCCCATAGAGGGCTCTGGTGAAAGAGGAAATATCCTCAGCTGAAATCTGGAAAGAAGCTTTCTGAGAAACTGCTTAGTGTTCTGTTAATTCGTCTCACATTGTTACGTCTGTATTTCATGGTTCCCTTTGCTAGCCTTATTTCTGTGGAATCTGAGAACAGATATTTCGGATCCCTTTGAAGACTATAGGGAAAAAGGAAATATCCTCCGGTAACAAAGAGAAAGAAATTTTCTGAGGAACTTCTTTGTGTTCTGTGAAATCATCCCACAGAGTTACAGCTTTCCCCCAAACAAGCCTTTCGCTAAGACAGTTCTTGTGGAATTGGCCTAGTGATATATGGAAGCCCATAGAGGGCTATGGTGAAAAAGGAAATATCCTCAGCTGCAATCTGGAAAGAAGGTTTCTGAGAGACTGCTCTGTGATGTGTGACTTCCACTCACAGAGTTACATCTGTATTTCGTGGATATTTTTGCTAGCCTTATTTCTGTGGAATCTGAGAACAGATATTTCGGATCCCTTTGAAGAGTATAGGGCCAAAGGAAATATCCTCCGGTAACAAAGAGAAAGAAGCTTTCTGAGAAACTTCTTTCTGTTCTGTGAAATCATCTCACAGAGTTACAGCTTTCCCCTGAGGAAGACTTTTGCTAAGACAGTTCTTCTGAAATTGGCAAAGTGATATTTGGAAACCCATAGAGGGCCATGGTGAAAAAGGAAATATCCTCAGCTGAAATGTGGAAAGAAGGTTTCTGAGAAACTTTTTAGTGTTCTGTTAATTCATCTCACAGAGTTACATCTGTATTTCATGGATCTCTTTGCTAGCCTTATTTCTGTGGAATCTGAGAACAGATATTTCGGATCCCTTTGAAGACTATAGGGCCAAACGAAATATCCTCCGAAAACAAAGAGAAAGAAACTTTCTGAGAAACAGCTCTGTGATGTGTGATTTCCACTCACAGAGTTATATCTGTATTTCGTGGATCTCTTTGCTATCCTTATTTCTCTGGAATCTTAGAAGAGACATTTCGGATCCCTTTGAAGGCTATAGGTCCAAAGGAAATATCCTCCGGTAACAAAGAGAAATAAGCTTTCTGAGAAACTACTTTGTTTTCTGTGCAATCATCTCACAGAGTTACAGCTTTCCCCTCAGGAAGCCTTTCGTTAAGACTGTTCTTGTGGAATTGGCAAAGTGATATTTGGAAGCCCATAGAGGGCTATGGTGAAAAAGGAAATATCCTCAGCTGAAATCTGAAAAGAAGCTTTCTGAGAAACTGCTTAGTGTTCTGTTAATTCATCTCACAAAGTTACATCTGTATCTCGTGGATCTCTTTCCTAGACTTATTTCTGTGGAATCTGAGAAGAGATATTTCGGATACCCTTGAAGACTATAGGGCCAAAGGAAATATCCTCCGAAATCAAAGAGAAAGAAGCTTTCTGAAAAACTTCTTTGTGTTCTGTGAAATCATCTCACAGAGTTACAGGTTTCCCCTCAAGAAGCCTTTCGCTAAGACAGTTCTTGTGGAATTGGCAAAGTGATATTGGACGCCCCTAGAGGGCTACGGTGAAAAAGGATATATCCTAAGATGAAATCTGGAAAGAAGCTTTCTGAGAAACTGCTTAGTGTTCTGTTTATTCATCTCACAGAGTTACATCTGTATTTCATGGATCTGTTTGCTAGCCTTATTTCTGTGGAATCTGAGAACAGATATTTCGGAACCCTTTGAAGACTATAGGAACAAAGGAAATATCCTCCCGTAACAAAGAGAAAGAAGCTTTCTGAGAAACTTCTTTGTGTTCTGTGAAATCGTCTAACAGTGTTACAGCTTTCCCCTCAAGAAGCCTTGCCCTAAGACAGTTCTTCTGGAATTGGCAAAGTGACATTTGGAAGCCAATAGAGGGCTACGGTGAAAAAGGAAATATCCTCAGATGAAATCTGGAAA
>NW_020261876.1:0-9082 GCF_003255815.1 Theropithecus gelada
TACCCACTTCTTCTTGGTTAACTCTATCTCATATAAATTCTGCATAATCCAATCTCTGTACTGTTTTCTACACCAAATAACTTATATATGTAAAACATCAACACATTCATAATTATGCCTGTGTAGATGCACAATTTCTAAACTTCTATTACACCTATGCCTCTCTTTTTAGAAATCATATCCTTGTTGTTTAATATTTCTGCATTCTATATTAAGCATCTAGAACGGTAAAGAACATGTAAAATTGCTCAATGGTATTTGCTCAGTTAAATTAAATAAAAATTTATTCTAATAGGAAAGAATCACCAATAAACAAATGCTAATATCCAATTGACTGTTTCTCACATCCCATCACTTTGATACATCTCATTTCTTCATCACTCTCTTGTGATTTTGGACTTGGTAATTCTACTGAATGCACTATAATAATTAATGATAATATCCTTATTTTCAATCAGCTGATTCTCAATCTTGATTTCATCTGAAACCTTATATTTCCTTTGCCATGAACTGTGAAATATTCTCAGTATCTGAGAATTAAAATGAACATACTTAAGGGGCTTTATTGCCCCTTAAAGATTATATTGTGTTTACCAATAATCTAATTCTTCTACCTAAAAATGATGCTGATTTTCTCCAAGTTTATTTTTCATCCCAGAAATATTTTATGAGACTCTCTTCCTCTCAGTACAGGAGTGCCACCTCTCAATTATCAAGAAAAAAATTGCCACTTTAGTCATTGCTTGACAAGCATGAACTTGCACCTAAATAATCACATGTTGATTCTTTTCCTGAGACATCACTTACTGCAGGGATACTCTCAAATGCCTAGAAAAATACTGTCTCCAATAGTAAAGGTAATTCCCCTAAAGTTTTCTCAGAATATCTCCAATACCAGAATATCTTGTAAAGTTTCACAGAATGATGATGCAGTTACTGTCTCATGTTATTTAGCTTGGGTTCAGGTATCATTATTTTATCAGTTGAATTTAATCCAGAACTAAGAACAGTTTAGCTTCATGACATGGAGAAATAAAAAACCACCACCTTCACTCAGATTCTTACGAGATGAAGGTGTGTCCATCTCTATATTCAAGGACACTTATTACTGTACTGTCCCATAAATATAAATACGTAAGGCAAAGCAGAAATGTTGACAGTTAGCATTCTTGGCTAATAATCAGGCTAGGCTGATTGATGACTGAGGTAGAAAATTGCCTTAAAGCCACCTGACACTTATATAAAATAAGACATACATTGTATAGTTAATTAAATAATTGTTACTTTTTTAAAGGCTTAATCTAGTAAGAGAACACGTTTATTTTAGCTGCAAGAACCAAACGACAGAGAGCTCCTACCAGCATACAGTGGCGCCCTCGGCACAGTTTGGTTCTACTAGCAATTTGGAACCAGAAATAGTAGGATCATATTAAATGAATGAGACTTAATGTTCTAGCAATTTGGAACCAGAAATAGTAGGATCATATTAAATGAATGAGACTTAATGTTCTCTAAATATTAGGATTACACTCCATTACCAGTAACAGAATAGTTGGGCATGGATTAATAATATGTGTACAATGATTTATTAACTATATTTATGTAATGTTATTGGTATACTCCATGTTATAAACCATACATCAAAAAGAGATGATGTAAATAGTTAGATAAAATAACATTGATAATGTTAGTATTTTCGTCTCTCACTACCAATAGATATTGAGCTCACCCTCTCTAATTCATGCCCTTCCTCTGTTAGGTGGCCATCACACACTGAAAAGGACTTGACTATCTGAATTATCAAATGGTATATTTCTCCATGAGAACCTGAAGGGCATTGCTACTGAGCCTGGACAGGAAAGAACCATGGTCCCCATGGAACAGGTGTACAAATAATTACTTTTAATAATAAATTATTTTTATTGTATATTTAAAAAATATATCTCAATTGACACAACTGAACTGATTGTTGTCTTCAATATATCAAAAGTGTTTTATTTTTATGCAAATTTTAAACTGTGCATCGTTAATTTCTTCTAATGATTCTGGCAAATTTATTATGAAAAAAATCATGGAATTTGCAATAACAGGATGACAAACTGGGAGAAATAAAATAAATAAAAAATCCATAGAAGTTACTTACACTTTGGTCAGAGTACAAAAAATAATTGAGTTTTATTTGATACACTAAAAAAATAAAATCTGATCACATTTTAGCTCTCAATATGATAAGTGACAACTAGAGATTCCTAGGGCTAAGGGTAAAGCTATTCTCAGAGAACACACAATGCAAATTAAGTTCACTCTCATTTTACTGAGTTTAATTTTAGGCTGTTCTGAATATCATAAGTCTCAAAGTGTAAACATAATCATGGATAATGATGGGGAAAATAACACCATTAAATGTACTAGGCAAAAAAAGACTGATCATAACATACGTGGGGTTAGCTCAGACATCTGAAGAAAAGATAAGGCATATAATGGAAAAAAGAAGTCATTTATAAGAACCCAAGAACTATTTGTATAGAATGAATATGTTCCATTGAGGGGAAAAAAGTAGTTTGGTAATACCTTCATCACAAGATTTAACTTTTAAAGTGGCTTTATTTTATAAATAATATTTGAATAGTGAGTGATATTTTCACTTTGCCTTCTGTAGATTTAAGAATAAAATCTATTTTTAAAAACTGTTTTGTTATATTAATCAAAAGTGTCATTTTAAACATACATTTTTTCCATATTAATTGAGGAACCTTGTGAAACCTATGATGGGTCATAATAACAAAAGTAATTATGAGCATTTTGGGTGTCAACTTGAGGGGTTGATTGGCAAACAGCAATAAGTGGCAACCTCAAAAAGTCAGATGACAAATTTAGAAAATAAAAACTCATTTTTCACTAAAATTAATTTCATAAACATATCTTTTTAAGATACACAAATGCCAGAAGAATAACTAGATAAGCATCAAATGTTACTGATTTACTGCAGTGCATCAACAATTCTCTAGAAATTAAACTTAGTGTGGGGTGCAGCTGAAAGTACAACTCTTGCTGACAAGCATATTGCTAATTCTGAAACATTTAATTCTCAGCTGCCCGGAGGAAAGCAAAGGCAGGGAAAGTGTCACTGCTGAATTAGGAGGCAGAAAAATAGCTGGAGAGACTTACTCACAAATTGTGAGCTACCAATTTTGAAAAACCCTAATAATACTACAGGAAAATTTTTCGTTTCTATTTTGTTTACTTTTTTCTGACCATCCCAACCAAGAAGACATCAATTAGTAGACACCCGTCTTTACTAAAGGCTTGAAAGTTTTATTTTTGCTCATTATGTCCATATATATTACAGTGAAGAGATTGCAAGTCATAGCTATTAACTGTGTCAAATATTAAATTTGGAGGGATATTTCCAAGTGGGAAATTGAAATGTGAAGGAATGCATTCTTTTCTGTGTACACTAATTAAAAGCAATTGAACTTCTTTCTGATATTATCCTCCCTCAGTGCACAAAATGTAGACAGAACATTTAAAATGCTTTAATTAATTTATTTAATATTCACGGACATAATGATTTTGTGCTTTTAACTTTTCTGGAGAATTCTATGCCTTCATTGATCACAAATTTTTGACCTGAGTTTAGGCTGTTGGCCTAAAAACAGGCACACTTGCCCCACTACTGCCACTGCCAGGGCCCAAAAACTGGTTCACTGGTGTCCAAGTCCCCAGCTAAACTTCAGCACAATTTCAACTAATATCTGCACCCTAAGCCACTGAGGAAATCACAGAAACCACTGACCCTATGTACTGCCAAAGAAGTCATAAAAAGATCACACTACCACGGACACACAAAATCAAAGCCAGAGTAATTTCTGCAGTCAACAACATATATACATCCTTAGGAAAACATATTTTTCTACAAATGCAGTTTTTAAAAATTGGAACACCAGATGTGTACATATCAATAGAACGACACAGGAGACATAAAAAAGCAGGGAAATATGACATCACCAAAGGACCACAACAATTGTCCAGTGATATAGTTTGGATGTGTGTCCCTGCCCAAATTTCATATTGAAATGTAATTCCCAAGGTTGGAAGTGGGGACTGGTGGGAGGTAACTGGATCATGGGAGTGGATTTCTCACGAATAATTTAGCACCATCCCTCTTGGTACTGTCCTCATAATAGTGAGTGAGTTCTCATGCGTTCTGTTCATTTAAAAGTGTGTAACACCTCCCCTTTGTTCTCTTGCTCCTGCTTTCACCATGTGATGTGTACGCTCCCCCTTGGCCTTCTGCCATGATTGGAAGCTTCCTGAGGCTCCTCCAGAAGCAGGTGTCACTATTCTTCTTGTAATGTTTGTGAACCTGTGAGCCAATTAAACTTCTTTTCCTTATAAATTACCCAGTTTCAGACATTTCTTTATAGCAATGCGAGAATATGCTAATACATTCAGCAACAGACCCTAATATAAAAAGAATTGCTCAAAATGCCACGAGGAATACAAAATATTGATTTGAAAGAAGCTCAATGAGATACAAGAATGTAGGGAAAAGAAAAAAAGGTCAGACTCTTACTGTGTCTATGCAGAAAGGGAAGACATAAGAAATTCCACTTTGACCTGTACCTTGAAAAATTGCTTAGCTTAAATGCTGTTAATTTGTAACTTTGCCCCAGCCACTTTGCCCCAACTTTGTGCTCACAGAAATATGTGTTGTATGAAATCAAGGTTTAAGAGATCTAGGGCTGTACAGGACATGCCTTGTTAACAAAATGTTTACAAGCAGTACACTTGATAAAAGTCATCGCCATTCTCTAGTCTCAATAAACCAGGGGCACAATGCACTGCAAAAAGCTGCAAGGACCTCTGCCTTGAAAAGCTGGGTATTGTCCAAGGTTTATCCCCATGTGATAGTCTGAAATATGGCCTCATGGAATTAGAAAGACCTGACCATCCCCCAGCCCGACGCCTGTAAAGGGTATGTGCTGAGGTGGATTAGTAAAAGAGGAAAGCCTCTTGCAGTTGAGATAGAGGAGGGCCACTGTCTCCTGCCTGCCCCTGGGAACTGAACGTCTCAGTATAACACCCGATTGTACATTTGTTCAGTTCTGAGATAGGAGAAAAAACTGCCCTATGGCAGGAGGCGAGACATGTTGGCAACAATGCTGCTTTGTTATTCTTTACTCCACTGAGATGTTTGGGTGGAGAGAAACATAAATCTGGCCTACGTGCACATTCAGGCATAGTACCTCCCCTTGAACGTAATTATGACATAGATTCTTTTGCTCACATGTTTTCTTGCTGACCTTCTCCCTGTTATCACCCTGCTCTCCTACTGCATTCCTCTTGCTGAGATAATGAAAATAATAATCAATAAAAACTGAGGGAACTCAGAGACCGGTGCCAGTGCACATCCTTGGTATGCTGAGTACCGGTCTCCTGGGCCCACTGTCGTTTCTCTATATTTTATCTCTGTTTATTTCTTTTCTCAGTCTCTTGTCCCACCTGACGAGATATACCCACAGGTGTAGAGGGGCAGGCCACCCCTTCACAAGAGAAACCCAGAAACAAATACAAAGAAATCAGAAAATCAATTCAGGACAAGAACCGAGAAATTTACCAGAGAGATCAATATTTTAAAGAAAAAGCAAGCAGAAAATCTGGAACTAAAAAAGTCATTGAAAGAAATACAAAATACATTGAAATCATTAATAATAAAATAATCAGAATAACAAATCTCAGAAATTGAAGACAGGTCTTTTGAAATTATCCAATCAGACAAAAAAAAAAGAATAAGAATGAACATCTTCAAGATGTCTGGGACTACACAGAGTGATGGAACTTATGAATTATCGGTATTCCTGAGATCACCCTCTATTAGTCCATTTTTGCACTGCTATAAAGAAATGCCTGAGACTGGATAATTTATAAAGAGAAGAGGTTTAATTGACTCGCAGTTCTGCATTATATACAGAAAGCACAGTGGCTTCTGCTTCTAAGGAGGCTTTAGAAAGCCTCCAATCATAGCAGAAGGCAAAGGGGGAGTGAGGCACATCACATGGCTGGAGTAGGAGAAAGAGGCAAGGAAGATGCACACTACACAGTTTCAGTCAACCACATCTCACAATAACTCACTCACTCACTATTACAAGAACAGCACCAAGGAAATGATACTAAGCCATTTACGAGAAACTGCCCCAATGATCCAATCATTTTCCAGTAGGCCCCACCTCCAACATTGGGGCCCCACGTTCAACATAAGATTTCAGTGGGGACACAGATCCAAACCATATCACCTTCAGATGTAGATAGACCAAAACTTTAGAAAACATATATAATGAAATAATCAATGAAAACTTCCCAAGTTTATCAAGAGAGTCAGACATCCCGATAGAGGAGGCCCAGTGATCCCCAGGAAAATACGTTGCACAAAGGACTTAACCATGGCATATTATATTCAGAAGGTCTAAAGTAAAAGTGAAAGTATTTTAAAATTAGCGAGAGTAAAGTATCTAGTCACCTATAAAGGAAACTGCATCAAACTAACAGCAGACTTTCCAACAGAAACCTTGCAGGCCAGAAGTGAACGAGATGGTATCTTCACAAAGTGCTTAAAGAAAAACACTGTCAGCCAGAAGTTTGTATCCTTTTGATAAGCTTCATAAATGAAGGAGAATTAAAGTTTTCCCTAGACAAGCAAATGCTAAGAGACTTTGTCACCACTAATCTAGTCCTACAGGAAATGCTCAAAAGGGTCTTAAACACGGAAACAAAAGGTTGATATTCACAAAAATACACAAAAGATATAAAATTCACAGCTTGTATAAAACAATCACACAAGGAGCAAGGGAAAAATATAAAACAGCAACATGACAGAATTTCATCAAACCACAAAGACAGAGAAAAAATAAAGAAAAAAGAAGTTAGGTATTGATGGAACGTATCTCAAAATAATAAGAGCTATTTATGACAAACTCACAGCCAATATCATACTGAATGGGCAAAAACTAGAAGCATTCCCTTTGAAATCTGGCACAAGACAGGGATGCCCTCTCTCACCACTTCTATTCAACATAGTGTTGGAAGTTCTGGCTAGGGCAATCAGGCAAGAGAAAGAAAATAAGGGTATTCAGTTAGGAAAAGAAGTCGTCAAATTGTCCGTGTTTGCAGATGACATGATTGTATATTTAGAAAACCCCATCATCTCAGCCCAAAATCTCCTTAAGCTGATAAGCAACTTCAGCAAAGTCTCAGGATACAAAATTAATGTGCAAAAACCACAAGCATTCTTATACACCAGTAACAGACAAACAGAGAGCCAAATCATGAATGAACTTCCGTTCACAATTGCTTCAAAGAGAATAAAATACCTAGGAATCTAACTTACAAGAGATGTAAAGGAACTCTTCAAGGAGAACTACAAACCACTGCTCAGTGAAATAAAAGAGGACACAAACAAATGGAAGAAAATACCATGCTCATGGATAGGAAGAATCAACAGAAAATGGCCATACTGCCCAAGGTAATTTATAGATTCAATGCCATCCCCATTAAGCTACCAATGACTTTCTTCACAGAATTGGAAAAAACTGCTTTAAAGTTCATATGGAACCAAAAAAGACCCCGCATTGCCAAGACAATCCTAAGTCAAAAGAACAAAGCTGGAGGCATCATGCTACCTGACTTCAAACTATACTACAAGGCTACAGTAACCAAAACAGCATGATACTGGTACCAAAACAGAGATATAGACCAATTGAACAGAACAGAGTCCTCAGAAATAATACCACACATCTACAGCCATCTGATCTTTGACAAACCCGAGAAAAACAAGAAATGGGGAAAGGATTCCCTATTTAATAAATGGTGCTGGGAAAATTGGCTAGCCATAAGTAGAAAGCTGAAACTGGATCCTTTCCTTATTCCTTATATGAAAATTAATTCAAGATGGATTAGAAACTTAAATGTTAGACCTAATACCATAAAAACCCTAGAAGAAAACCTAGGTAATACCATTCAGGACATAGGCATGGGCAACGACTTCATGTCTAAAACACCAAAAGGAACGGCAACAAAAGCCATAATTGATAAATGAGATCTAATTAAATTAAAGAGTTTCTGCACAGCAAAAGAAACTACCATCAGAGTGAACAGGCCACCTACAGAATGGGAGAAAAATTTTGCAATCTACTCATCTGTCAAAGGGCTAATATCCAGAACCTACAAAGAACTCAAACAAATTTACAAGAAAAAAACAAACCACCCCATCAAAAAGTGGGCAAAGGAGATGAACAGACATTTCTCAAAAGAAGACATGCATACAGCCAACAGACACATGAAAAAATGCTCATCATCACTGGCCATCAGAGAAATGCAAATCAAAACCACAATGAGATACCATCTCACACCAGTTAAATTGGCAATCATTAAAAAGTCAGGAAACAACAGGTGCTGGAGAGGATGTGGAGAAATAGGAACACTTTTACACTGTTGGGATTATAAACTGGTTCAACCATTATGGAAGACAGTATGGTGATTCCTCAAGGATCTAGAACTAGAAATACCATATGACCCAGCCATCCCATTACTGGGTATATACCCAAAGGATTATAAATCATGCTGCTATAAAGACACATGCACACATATGTTCACTGTGGCACTATTCACAATAGCAAAGACTTGGAATCAACCCAAATGTCCATCAGTGACAGACTGGATGAAGAAAATGTGGCACATATACACCATGGAATACTATGCAGCCATAAAAAAGGATGAGTTCGTGTCCTTTGTAGGGACATGGATGCAGCTGGAAACCATCATTCTCAGCAAACTATCGCAAGAACAGAAAACCAAACACCGCATGTTCTCACTCATAGGTGGGAACTGAACAATGAGATCACTTGGTCTCGGGAAGGGGAACATCACACACCAGGGCCTATTATGGGGAGGGGGGAGAGGGGAGGGATTGCATTAAGAGTTATACCTGATGTAAATGACGAGTTGATGGGTGCAGCCCACCAACATGGCACGAGTATACATCAAGCACCCAAACTCAGAAATACAATATTCCTAGACCTGAAAA
>NW_020261877.1:0-3217 GCF_003255815.1 Theropithecus gelada
AAATATTTAACTTGAAAATCTATGTCTTAAGGATAATATACATATGAGCTTCTGATGATCACAGAATATTTTGTCCTTTTACTAATCATGTACCATTTTAAATGATAAATTCAGAAATTGTTAAAACACTTAGAAAGGTTAATTTTATAATTTTGGTAATTAATACTACGAGATCAACTGTGATATCAAACACAAGCTCTATACCCTGCACTCATTTATAATTTAATGGCATCTATTCATGAATGACTCGTTTATCATTTTGTACCTGTATTCATCTGGATATAGTATCAAATTGGAGCGCCATAGACCAGCATATAACCAATAGTGATATGCATTTATTCAGTCAGCAAATGCTGCAAAAGTAACCACTAGATTCTAGTTATGAACATTATCAGCATATAACAAAAAGCTTCTATAAAGTAGTTTTCATATGGAATATGTAGAATTCATACATATAATTTAAATAAAATTAACATAACAAAAAATGAATCCTCTTTAACAATCAAAGTAGAATTATATATATAGTCACTTGGAAAAATAAAGGTAAGAGCATATACCATAAAATAAAATTGTTGGGATCCAATGGAATAAAAAATATGAAAATGTACTCTAAATTTTAAGTCACTACATACATTAAAAATATAATTTCTATATTTTTGACAGTGTTATATGCAAATATCAATAATTTTTACTATACTCTTTACAAGGATTTCAATCAAAATATAGACTAAATTAAATAAAGAGCAATTTAATTAGGAAATTAGGACTCTTAACTACAGGTGATTGTAAATTTTGTTTGTAACTGCTCCTCTAGGTACTCCGCTATTTATTATTATTCTGGGTCTCTCTATGAGGGTGTTTTGGATGAGATAAACATGTGCATTGGTACACTGAGTACAGTAGTTTCTTCTTATCCTTCGAAGGGAGATAGCTTCAAAAATCTTCAGTGTATGCCTGCAACCACAAATAGTTCTGAATCTAACGGCTGTCAATCAGGACATATTTCTGTTCATTTCTTCCACCCACAAATGTAAAACCTTTTCCATCTTAACCAAGCGCTTATCACACACTGTGGCTATAACTTTTGCAGTTTGAGATAGGAAAACAAAAATAGCCTGAATTTCTTTAATTCTTCACAATTTCATGGACAGAAAATTCGCTTTTACTGTGAATCTTAGCAACTTCAACATACAGTGTTTTTCCTTGTTGAGGACTTTCACTTTTTCACTTAGAGGACACACTTTACTTTTGGCATATTCAAATTACCAGCATCACCACTATTACACTTTGGGGCCATTATGAAGTACAATAAGGGGTCTTCGAACACCAGCACTGCCGCTGCCTTGCTATACTGCAACAGTCAAGCTGAGAACCAAGCAGCTACTAAGTGACTAATGGGTGGGTGGTGTATACAGAATGGATCTGTTGGACAAAGTAGTGATTCACATCCTACCAGGGACGGTGTGGGATGCTGTGAGATTGCATCATGCTACTCCAAATGACATGTAATTTAAAACGTATGAATTGTTTATTTCTGAAATTTCCTGTTTGACATATTTGAATCATGCTTGACCATGTGTTAATGAAAATGCAGAACTACAGATAAGGGAGGATGACCAGGAAGCAGCTAGCCATCACTAATGTGAGTGGGCTTCATCCAATCAGCTGAAGAGCTAAATACAACAAAAAGGTCAAACCTCCTCCAAGTAAGGGAGAATTTTTCCTACCTTCGTACTGAAACTGGCATATTGGCTCCTCCTGGGTCTTCATCCTGCTGGTTGTTAAACTGGAATTGCACTATCAGCTCTCCTGGTTCTCAATTTTTGGACTCAAACAAGAACTACACCATTGCTTCTTCTGTGTGTGCCTCCAACATTTCAACTCACCCTGGAAATACTGAGATTGTCATCCTTCATAACCACAGGAGTCCTTTTCTCATAATAAATCTCTCTCCTTCTGTCCTTCCTCTCTCTCTCTCTCTCTCTCTCTTTCTTTCTTTATCTTTCTCTTCTCTTAGTGCTGGAGAAATTTTACTGGATGAGAACCTCAGCCTGGACTTGCTGGCCTTCTTGCCTTCTGTACGGGAATTGCTTTCAGTCTCGGCCTCACTCAGCTCCTCTGTGGGGCTCTGGGATTCAGAGCAAGGAAACGCTGTCTTCAGGGTGTCCACAATGACATTCACCACCATTTTCTCTATTCTAGAGACCATAAATTGTTTCTTGACAAAGGAAATGCGAGCATCTGTGTTCAGAGCAAGGAACTCCTGCACCTCCTCACTGTTAGTGATCTCCGGAATGGCACACAGTCGCTTTAGGAATTACTCTAGGAGGCTCTTACGGGCTCTACTCTGTCACTGTTCATGTTTCCAAATGGAAGATCTGGAAAGAGCTTTTTAGGATCCTTCACATTTTTAATGAACTTTTGTAGATCCGGTTTCTTCTCCTGATGACCTGCAGATTTAAGAACCCGATAGCGATGATTCAGTGTGGCAGGCCAGCTGCTGCAGGCTGCTGCTGTTGTCACCATCAAGGGCTGTCTCATATTTCACAGTACAGAGTGTGCATGGGTGGAATCCGGTGCCACTGTGCTCTCGGGCTGTAATGGTGCCAGTGATATGAAGGTTCTGGATGACAACTGGGCCATCTGGACTGCTTAGGGGCTCAAAGCTGAAGGTGGTTGAGCTGAGAGGACCAGGTGGAGAGGAGGAAAGCACAACTGGTGGCAGACTAGGATCAAGGTAGCTCACATCATTGGCGAGATCCTTTTCTAAGCATGAGGGCCGTGAGGAGCAGGTCTTTTCCGGCCCCTCCAGTAAAGCTGTAATGGAGATGGTAACATCTCCCTGTTCTATCTCCTTGTCTGCTGTGTCAATCTGGATCTCTGGGCAGAAGTTCAGTGTGGAGACAGGCAGGCCTGTCTCTGTTTCTGTCCCTGGACCCTCCTCAGCCTTTTCTCCTTCAGCCTCTCTCTTTCCCTCACCATCTTTGGGTTCCAGAGCCTGGGAACCCTCTAGGGCACACAGGGCATCCTGAATCCTGACAGAGAGAAAGTGGCCTGGAGTCATGAGCATGGTGGTTTCTAAGCCTAGTTCAGACACCGGAGACTCCAGCTCTGAGTCTTCACATAAGAACGGGGGCCTCAAATATTTGGCTGTAGGAAATGTGATGAGTTGTTTCCTACTTTTCTTTTTTCAGACATCCCACCCAAATCTGCCCCT
>NW_020261878.1:0-3216 GCF_003255815.1 Theropithecus gelada
CATCTGTATTACGTGGATCTCTTTGCTAGCCTTATTTCTGTGGAATCTGAGAACAGATATTTCGGATCCCTTTGAAGACTATAGGGCCAAAGGAAATTTCCTCCGATAACAAAGAGAAAGAAGCTTTCTGAGAAACTTCTTTGTGTTCTGTGAAACCGTCTCACAGAGTTACAGCTATCCCCTCAAGTAGCCCTTGGCTAAGACAGTTCTTGTGGAATTGGAAAATGATATTTGGAAGCCCATAGAGGGCTATGGTGAAAAAGGAAATATCCTCAGATGAAATCTGGAAGGAAGCTTTCTGAGAAACTGCTGAGTGTTCTGTTAATTCATGTCACAGAGTTTCATCTGTATTTCGTGGATCTCTTTGCTAGCCTTATTTCTGTGGAATCTGAGAACAGATATTTCGGATCCCTTTGAAGACTATAGGGCCAAAGGAAATATCCTCCGATAAGAAAGAGAAAGAAGCTTTCTGAGAAACTTCTTTGTGTTCTGTGAAATCATCTCACGGACTTACAGCTTTCCCCTCAAGAAGCCTTTCGCTAAGACAGTTCTTGTGAAATTGGCAAAGTGATATTTGCAAGCCCATAGAGGGCTATGTTGAAAAAGGAAATATCCTCAGATGAAATCTGGAAGGAAGCTTTCTGAGAAACTGCTTAACGCTCTGTTAATTCATCTCACAGAGTTACATCTGTATTTCGTGGATCTCTTTGCTAGCCTTATTTCTGTGGAATCTGAGAACAGATATTTCGGATCCCTTTGAAGACTACAGGGCCAAAGGAAATATCCTTCGATAACAAAGACAGAGAAGCTTTCTGAGAAAGTTCTTTCTGTTCTCTGAAATCATCTCCCAGAGTTACAGCTTTCCCCTCAAGAAGCCTTTCGCTAAGACATTTCGTCTGGAATTGCAAAGTGATATTTGGAAGCCCTTAGAGGGCTATGGTGAAAAAGGAAATATCCTCAGATGAAATCTGGAAAGAAGCTTTCTGAGAAACTGCTGAGTGTTCCGTTAATTCAGCTCACAGAGTTACATCTGTATTTCGTAGACCTGTTTGCTAGCCTTATTTCTGTGGAATCTGAGAACAGATAATTGGGATCCCTGTGAAGACTATAGGGCCAAAGGAAATATCCTCCGATATTAAAGAGAAAGAAGCGTTCTGGGAAACTTCTTTGTGTTCTGTGAAATCATCTCACAGAGTTACAGCTTTCCCCTCAAGAAGACTTTCGCTAAGACAGTTCTTGTGGAATTGGCAAAGTGATATTTGGAAGCCCGTAGAGGGCTATGGTGAAAAAAGAAATATCTTCAGATGAAATCTCCGAAGAAGCTTTCTGAGAAACGGCTGAGTGATCTGTTAATTCATCTCAGAGAGTTACATCTGTATTTCTTGGATCTCTTTGCTAGCCTTATTTCTGTGGAATCTGAGAACGGATATTTCGGATCCCTTTGAAGACTATAGGGCCAAAGGAAATATCCTCCCATAACAAAGAGAAAGAAGCTTTCTGAGAAACTTCTTTCTGTTCTGAGAAATCATCTCAGAGAGTTACAGCTTTCCCCTCAAGAAGCCTTTCGCTAAGACAGTTCTTGTGGGATTGGCAAAGTGATATTTGGAAGCCCATAGAGGGCTATGGGGAAAAGGGAAATATCCTCAGATGAAATCTGGAAAGAAGCTTTCTGAGAAACTGCCTAGCGTTCTGTTAATTCATCTCACAGAGTTACATCTGTATTGCGTGGATTTCTTTGCTAGCCTTATTTCTGTGGAATCCGAGAACAGATATTTCGGATCCCTTTGAAGACTACAGGGCCAAAGGAAATATCCTCCGATAACAATAAGAAAGAAGCTTTCTGAGAAACTTCTTTGTGTTCTGTGAAATCATCTGACAGAGTTACAGCTTCCACCTCAAGAAGCCTTTCGCTAAGACAGTTCTTTTGGAATTGGCAAAGTGATATTTCGAAGCCCGTAGTGGGCTATGGTGAAAAAGGACATATCCTCAGATGAAATCTGGAAAGAAGCTTTCTGAGAAACTGCTGAGTGTTCTGATAATTCATCTCACAGAGTTACATCTGTATTTCGTGGACCACTTTGCTAGCCTTATTTCTGTGGAATCTGAGAACAGATAGTTCGGATCACTTTGAAGACTATGGGGCAAAGAAATATCCTCCGATAACAAAGAGAAAGAAGCTTTCTGAGAAACTTCCTTGTGTTATGTGAAATCATCTCACAGAGTGACAGCTTTCTCCTCAAGAAGCCTTTCACTGAGACAGTTCTTGTGGAATTGGCAAAGTGATATTTGGAAGCCCTTAGAGGGCTATGGTGAAAACGGAAATATCCTCAGATGAAATCTGGAAAGAAGCTTTCTGTGACACTTCTGAGCGTTCTGTTAATTCATCTCACAGAGTTACATCTGTATTTCGTGGATCTCTTTGCTAGCCTTATTTCTGTGGAATCTGAGAACAGATATTTCGGATCCCTTTGAAGACTACAGGGCCAAAGGAAATATCCTTCGATAACAAAGACAGAGAAGCTTTCTGAGAAAGTACTTTCTGTTCTCTGAAATCATCTCCCAGAGTTACAGCTTTCCAATCAAGAAGCGTTTCGATAAGACAGTTCTGTGGAATTGGCAAAGTGATATTCGGAAACCCATAGAGGGCTATGGTGAAAAAGGAAATATCCTCCGATGAAATCTGGAAAGAAGCTTTCTGACAAACTGCTGAGTGTTCTGTTAATTCATCTCACAGAGTTACATCTGTATTTCGTGGATCTCTTTACTAGCCTTTTTTCTGTGGAATCTGAGAACAGATATTTCGGATCCCTTTGAAGACTATAGGGCCAAAGGAAATATCCTCCGATAAGAAAGAGAAAGAAGCTTTCTGAGAAACTTCTTTGTGTTCTGTGAAATCATCTCACGGACTCACAGCTTTCCCCTCAAGAAACCTTTCGCTAAGACAGTTCTTGTGGAATTGGCAAAGTGATATTTGCAAGCCCATAGAGGGCTATGTTGAAAAAGGAAATATCCTCAGATGAAATCTGGAAGGAAGCTTTCTGAGAAACTGCTTAACGCTCTGTTAATTCATCTCACAGAGTTACATCTGTATTTCGTGGATCTCTTTGCTTGCCATATTTCTGTGGAATCTGAGAACAGATATTTCGGGTCCCTTTGAAGAATATAGGGAAAAGGAAATATCTTCCGAAAACAAAGAGAAAGAAGGTTTCTGAGAAA
>NW_020261879.1:0-3216 GCF_003255815.1 Theropithecus gelada
GGTATTTGGAAGCCCATAGTGGGCTATGGTGAAAAAGGAAATATCCTCAGCTGAAATCTGGAAAGAAGTTGGTGAGAAACTGCTTAGTGTTCTGTTAATTCATCTCACAGACTTACATCTGTATTTCGTGGATCTCTTTGCTAGCCTTATTTCTGTGGCATCTGAGAACAGATATTTCGGATCCCTTTGAAGACTATAGGGCCAAAGGAAATATCCTCCGATAA
This sequence comes from Theropithecus gelada, assembly GCF_003255815.1. Lineage (NCBI taxonomy): Eukaryota > Metazoa > Chordata > Mammalia > Primates > Cercopithecidae > Theropithecus > Theropithecus gelada. The sequence continues at coordinate 225 of NW_020261879.1, forward strand.
GAAAGAGAAAGAAGCTTTCAGAGAAACTTCTTTGTGTTCTGTGAAATCATCTCACAGAGTTTCAGCTTTCCCCTCAAGAAGCCTTTCGCTAAGTCAGTTCTTGTGGAATTGGCAAAGTGATATTGGGAATCCCTAGAGGACTATGGTGAAAAACGAAATAACCTCAGATGAAATCTGGAAAGAAGGTTTCTGAGAAAGTGCTGTGTGATGTGTGACTTCCACTCACAGATTTACATCTGTATTTCTTGGATCTCATTGCTAGCCTTATGTCTGCGGAATCTGAGAACAGATATTTGGATCCCTCTGAAGACTATAGTGCCAAAGGAAATATCCTCCGATAACAAAGAGAAAGAAGCTTTCTGAGAAACTTCTTTGTGTTCTGTGAAATCATCTCACAGAGTTACAGCTTTCCCCTCAGGATTCCTTTCGCTAAGACAGTTCTTATGGAATTGGCAAAGTGATATTTGGAAGCCCACAGGGGGCTAATATGAAAAAGGAAATATCCTCAGCTGAAATCTGGAAAGAAGATTTCTGAGAAACTGCTTAGTGTTCTGTTAATTCAATTCACAGAGTAACATCTGTATTTCGTGGATCTCTTTCGTAGACTTATTTCTGTGGAATCTGAGAACAGATATTTCGGATCCCTTTGAGGACTATAGGGCCAAAGGAAATATCCTCCGATAAGAAAGAGAAAGAAGCTTTCTGAGAAACTTCTTTGTGTTCTGTGAAATCACCTCACAGAGTTACAGCTTTCCCCTCAAGAAACCTTTCACTAAGACAGTTCTTCTGGAATTGGAAAAGTGATAATTGGAAGCCCATATAAGGCTATGGTGAAAAAGAAAATATCCTCAGATGAAATCTGGAAAGAAGGTTTCTGAGAAACTGCTGAGAGTTCTGTTAATTCTTCTCACAGAGTTACATCTGTATATCGTGGATCTCTTTGCTAGTCTTATTTCTGTGGAATCTGAGAACAGATATTTCGGATCCCTTTGAAGACTATAGGGCCAAAGGAAATATCCTCCGATAACAAAGAGAAAGAAGCTTTCTGAGAAACTTCTTTGTATTCTGTGAAATCACCTCACACAGTTACAGCTTTCTCCTCAAGAAGCCTTTCGCTAAGACAGTTCTTGTGGAATTGCCAAAGTGATATTTTGAAGCCCATAGAGGGCTACGATGAAAAAGGAAATATCCACAGATGAAATCTGGAAAGAAGCTTTCTGAGAAACTGCTTAGTGTTCTGTTAATTCATCTCACAGACTTACATCTGTATTTCGTGGATCACTTTGCTAGCCTTATTTCTGTGGAATCTGAGAACAGCTATTTCGGATCCCTTTGAAGACTATAGGGCCAAAGGAAATATCCTCCGAAAACAAAGAGAAAGAAGCTTTCTGAGAAACTTCTTTGTGTTCTGTGAAATCATCTCACCGAGTTACAGCTTTCCCCTCAAGAACTCTTTCGCTAAGTCAGTTCTTGTGGAATTGGCAAAGTGATATTTGGAAGCCCATAGAGAGCTCTAGTGAAAAAGGAAATATCCTGAGCTGAAATCTGAAAACAAGCTTTCTGAGAAAATGCTTAGTGTTCTGTTAATTCATCTCACAGAGTTTCATCTGTGTTTCGTGTATCTCTTTCCTAGCCTTATTTCTGTGGAATCTGAGAACAGATATTTCGGATCCCTTTGAAAAATATAGGGCCAAAGGAAATATCCTCCGATATGAAAGATAAAGAAGCTTTCGGAGAAACTTCTTTGTGTTCTGTGAAATCATCTCACACAGTTACAACTTTCTCCTCAAGAAACCTTTCGCTAAGACAGTTCTTCTGGAATTGGCAAAGTGATATTTGGAAGCCCATAGAAGGCGATGGTGAAAAAGAAAATATCCTCAGATGAAATATGGAAAGAAGGTTTCTGGGAAACTGCTTAGTGTTCTGTTAATTCTTCTCACACACTTACATCAGTATTTCGTGGATCTCTTTGCTAGTCTTATTTCTCTGGAATCTGAGAACAGATATTTCGGATCCCTTTGAAGACTATAGGGCCTAAGGAAATATCCTCCTAAAACAAAGAGAAAGAAGCTTTCTGAGAAACTTCTTTGTGTTCTGTGAAATCATCTCACAGAGTTACAGCTTTCCCCTCAAGAAGCCTTTCGCTAAGTACGTTCTTGTGGAATTGGCAAAGTGATATTGGGAAGCCCGTAGAGGGCTATGGTGAAAAAGGAAATAACCTCAGATGAAATCTGGAAAGATGGTTTCTGATAAAGTGCTCTCTGATGTGTGACTTCCACGCACAGAGTTACATCTGTATTTCGTGGATCTCATTGCTAGCCTTATGTCTGCGGAATCTGAGAACAGATATTTGGATCCCTCTAAAGACGATATTGCCAAAGGAAATATCCTCCGATAACAAAGAGAAAGAAGCTTTCTGAGAAACTTCTTTGTGTTCTGTGAAATCATCTCACAGAGTTACAGCTTTCCCCTCAAGAAGCCTTTCGCTAAGACAGTTCTTGTGGAATTGGCAAAGTGATATTTGGAAGCCCCTAAAGGGCTATGGTGAAAAAGAAAATATCCTCAGATGAAACCTGGAAAGAAGATTTCTGAGAAACTGCTTAGTGTTCTGTTAATTCATCTCACAGAGTGAAATCTGTATTTCGTGGATCTCTTTGCTAGCCTTATTTCTGTGGAATCTGAGAACAGATATTTTGGATCCCTTTGAAGACTATAGGGTCCAAGGAAATATCCTCCAAAAACAAAGATAAAGAAGCTTTCTGAGAAACTTCTTTGTGTTCTGTGAAATCACCTCACAGAGTTACAGTTTTCCCCTCAAGAAGCCTTTCACTAAGACAGTTCTTGTGGAATTGGCGAAGTGATATTTGGAAGCCCATAGAGGGCTATGCTGATAAAGAAAATATCGTCAGACGAAATCAGGAAAGAAGCTTTCTGAGAAACTGCTCTGTGATGTGTGACTTCCACTCACAGACTTACATCTGTATTTCGTGGA
>NW_020261880.1:0-3216 GCF_003255815.1 Theropithecus gelada
TTCCTCGGAGGATATTTCCTTTTTCACCATAGCCCTCTATGGGCTTCCAAATATCACTTTTCCAATTCCACAAGAACTGTCTTAGCGAAAGGCTTCTTGAGGGGATATCTGTAACTCTGTGAGATGATTTCACAGAACACAAAGAAGTTTCTCAGAAAGCTTCTTTCTCTTTGTTATCGGAGGATATTTCCTTTGGCCCTATAGTCTTCAAAGAAAGGGATGCGATATATCTGGTCTCAGATACCACAGAAATAAGGCTACCAAAGATATCCACGAAATACAGATGTACCTGTGTGAGATGAATTAACAGAACACTAAGCAGTTTCTCAAAGGTTCTTTCCAGATTTCATCAGAGGATATATTTTTTTTTCACCATAGCCCTCTATGGGCTTCCAAATATCACATTGCCAATTCCACAAGAACTGTCTTAGCGAAAGGCTTCTGGAGGGGAAAGCTGTAACTCTGTGAGATGATTTCACAGAACACAAAGAAGTTTCTCAGAAAGCTTCTTTCTCTTTGTTATCGGAGGATATTTCCTTTGGCCCTATAGTCTTCAGAGGGATCCGAAATATCTGTTGTCAGATTCCACAGAAATAAGGCTGGCAAAGGGATCCACGAAATACAGATGTAACCCTGTGAGATGAATTAACAGAACACTAAGCAGTTTCTCAGAAAGCTTCTTTCCAGATTTCCTCTGAGGATATTTCCTTTTTGACCATAGACCTCTAGGGGCTTCCAAATCTCACTTTGCCAATTCCACAAGAACTGTCTTAGCGAAAGAATTCTTGAGGGGAAAGCTGTAACTGTGTGACAGAATTTCGCAGAACAAACAGAAGTTTCTCTCAAAGCTTCTTTCTCTTTGTTATCGGAGGATATTTCCTTTCGCCCTATAGTCTTCAAAGGGATCAGAAATATCTGTTGTCAGATTCCACAGAAATAAGGCTTCAAAGAGATCCACGAAATACAGATGTAACTCTGTGAGTAGAAGTCACACATCACAGAGCAGTTTCTCAGAAAGCTTCTTTCCAGATTTCATTTGAGGATATTTCCTTTTTCACCATAGCCCTCTATGGGCTTCCAAATATCACTTTTCCAATTCCACAAGAACTGTATTAGGGAAAGGCTTCTTGAGGGGAGAGCTGTAACTCTGTGAGATGATTTCACAGAACACAAAGAAGTTTCTCAGAAAGCTTCTTTCTCTTTGTTATCGGAGGATATTTCCTTGGGACCTATACTCTTCAAAGGGATCCGAAATATCTGGTCTCAGATTCCACAAAAATAAGGCTAGCCAAGAGATCCACGAAATATAGATTTAACACTGTGAGATGAATTAGCAGAACACTAAGCAGTTTCTCAGAAAGCTTCTTTCCAGATTTCATCTGAGGATATTTCCTTTTTCACTATAGCCCTCTAAGGGCTTCCAAATATCACTTTGCCATTCCACAACAACTCTGTTAGGGAAAGGCTTCTCAAGGGAAGAGCTGTAACACTGTGAGATGATTTCACAGAACACAAAGAAGTTTCTCAGTAAGCTTCTTTCTCTTCGTTATCGGAGGATATTTCCTTTGGCCCTATCGTCTTCAAAGACAGGGATCCGAAATATCTGTTCTCAGATTCCACAGAAATAAGGCTAGCAAAGAGATTCACGAAATACAGATGTAACTCTGTGAGTAGAAGTCAGACATCACAGAGCAGTTTCTCAGAAAGCTCCTTTCCAGATTTCATCTGAGGATATTTCCTTTTTCACCGTAGCCCTCTATGTGCTTCCAAATCTCACTTTGCCTATTCCACAAGAACTGTCTTAGCAAAAGGCTTCTTGACGGGAAAGCTGTAACTCTGTGAGATGATTTCACAGAACACATAGAAGTTTCTCAGAAAACTTCTTGCTCTTCGTTATCGGAGGAGATTTTCTTGGGCCCTATATTCTTCAAAGAAAGGGATCCGAAATATCTGTTGTCAGATTCCACAGAAATAAGGCTAGCAAAGAGATCCACGAAATAGAGATGTAACTCTGTGAGTAAAATTCACACTTCACAGAGCAGTTTCTCAGAAAGCTTCTTTCCAGATTTCATCTGAGGATATTTCCTTTTTCACCATAGCCCTCTATGGGCTGCCAAATATCACTTTGCCAATGTCACAAGCACTGTCTTAGCGAAAGACTTCTTGAGGGGAAAGCTGTAACTCTCTGAAATGATTTCACAGAACACAAAGAAGTTTCTCAGAAAGGTTCTTTCTCTTTGTTATCGGAGGATATTTCCTCTGGCCCTATAGTCTTCAAAGGGATCAGAAATATCTGTTCTGAGATTCCTCAGAAATAACGCTAGAAAGCAGATCCACGAAATACAGATGTAACTCTGTGAGTAGAAGTCCCACATCACAGAGCTGTTTCTCAGAAAGCTTCTTTCCAAATTTCATCTGAGGATATTTACTTTTTCACCATAGCCCTGTATGGGCTTCCAAATATCACTTTGCCAATGTCACAAGCACTGTCTTAGCGAAAGGCTTCTTGAGGGGAAAGCTGTAACTCTGTGAGATGATTTCACAGAACACAAAGAAGTTTCTCAGAAAGCATCTTTCTGTTTGTTATCGGAGGATATTTCCTTTGGCCCTATAATCTTCAACGGGATCCGAAATATGTGTTCTGAGATTCCACAGAAATAAGGCTAGAAAAGAGATCCACGAAATGCAGATGTAACTTTGTGAGATGAATTAACAGAACACTAAGCAGTTTCGCAGAAAGCTTCTTTCCAGATTTCATCTGACGATATTTCCTTTTTCACCATAGCCTTCTAGGGGCTTCCAAATATCACTTTGCCAATTCCACAAGAACTGTCTTAGCAAAAGGCTTCTTGAGGGGAAAGCTGTAACTCTGTGAGATTATTTCACAGAACACAAAGAAGTTTCTTAGAAAGCTTCTTTCTCTTTGTTATCAAACGATATTTCCTTTGGCCCTATAGTCTTCAAAGAAATGGATTCGAAATATCTGTTGTCAGATTCCACAGAAATAAGGCTAGCAAAGAGATCCACGAAATACAGATATAAATCAGTGAGTTGAATTAACAGAACACTAAGCAGTTTCACAGAAAGCTTCTTTCCATATATCATCTGAGGATATTTACTTTTTCACTATAGCCCTCTGGGCTTCCAAATATCACCTTACCAATTCCAAAAGAACTGTTTTAGCGAAAGGCTTCTGGAGGGGAAAGCTGTAACTCT
>NW_020261881.1:0-3216 GCF_003255815.1 Theropithecus gelada
CAAGGTTAGTGTTTCCATTTTTTGCTATAGAGAGTACAGGATAAGGCCAGGCATGGTGCCTCATGCCTGTAACCCCTGCGCTTTAGGAGGCCGAGGTGGGCATATCACCTGAGGTCAAGAGTTTGAGACCAGCCTGGCCAACATTGTAAAACCCCGTCTCTACTAAAAATACAAAAATTAGTTAGGCATGATGGCAGATGTCTGTAATCCCAGCTACTTAAGAGGCTGAAACAGGAGACTCGCTTGAACCCAGGAGGTGGAGGCTGCAGTAAGCTGAGACTGTGCCATTGCACTCCGGCCTCGGCAACCAGAGTAAAACTCCATCTCAAAAAAAAAAAAAGAGTGCAAAATAAGTGTTACAGTCTCTCCAATGCACCACAATGTAGCCATCTCTCATTGTTTGAGGTACACCCAGCATTCTTTGCCCCATGACCAAGAAGATTAAGGAGCATGGACAATAAGGGTAAGGTTGGAGCAAGAGTTTAATGAGTGAAAGAAGAAAGATCTCTGCCATGGAGAGGGCACAGTTGAATGTCAATGCTTTTATAAGAAACTGATGAGAGCTGGGCATCTCATTTGCATAAGGAACAAATTTCTGGTAACTCCACCCTATCCTCCTAGTGCACATGTGGGCCCTTAGCTTAAGTTACTTCTTGTTGCTTTGTTCCCCTTACTGTACATGTGTCAGGGGATGGAATTTTGCATTGCAGATATGACGGGGCAAGTCTGCTATGTAGCCTTTCTTACATGACTGTGGGCATGTTTAAGGTAAGCCCCTCTGGGCAAGTTCCCTTATCTGTGCCTGCAGCTTGATTTTTTTAGGCTATTCTTTTGTTTGAAAGAATTTAACCAAGGACCCACCCTAACTGACTGCGTGACTGGTTTCTTCCTTTCCCCACTCTCAGAAGCAGCTTTGAGAAAGAATATGGTGAGTTCAACATTGGGTACAGTGGATAAAAATGTGATACATTTATACCACAGATGTGTGCTGCAGGCAATCGGATATATAGATTTGCAGCTTAGGTGAGAGTGCTGGGATAATGATGTGGAAATGATCAACGTATAGATGGTGTAAAGGGGCAAACGAGATAACCCAGGGAAACCAGATCATGCTGGATAGAAGGGCCAGACACCCACATTTAAGGAGAGAGAAGTCAAAGGGAAAAATACAAACGAGGTAATTACAGCAAACAATTACTTAGCACATATTTTGTAACAGGCATGGATCCAAATGTTTTATATGTGTTAACTAATTTAATCCTCATAATACTTCTAAGAGTCAGAGGCACAGAGAATTTATGGAACTTGTCCAATGGCACACAGCTAGTAAATAAGTGCTGGAACCAGGATTTGAATGCAGGCAGTCGACTCTAAGTCTATGCTCTTCACATGCTATGTAACTACAGCCGTCAATGGGAAACATAGGAACAGGCTGTTCCAGGTAGGATGGAGTAGGATGGAGTAGTCAACAGTGTCAAATGTTTCTGAAAGTTCCATGAAGAAAGACTGAGAAGGACCCATTGGATTTAGCATGAAGCCAGCCATTTGTGATGGTGGCTAGTGCAGTTTCTCCTGGGTGACGGGGTGCAAACCAGAGTGCAGTGACTTGCAAAGAAAAGGAGGCCGGACATGGTGGCTCACACTTGTAATCCCAGCACTTTGGGAGGCTGAGATGGGTGGATCACTCAAGGTCAGGAGTTTGAGACCAGCCTGGCCAATATGGAGAAACCCCGCTTCTACTAAAAATACAAAAATTAGCCAGGTGTGATGGTGGATGCCTGTAATCCCAGCTACTCAAGCATAGGCTTTAGAGCTGATTCCCTGTGTTCAAGAATCCAGGCTGAGGCAGGAGAATCCCTTGAACCCGGGAGGCACAGGTTGCAGTGAGCTTAGATTGTGCCACTGCACTACAGCCTGGGCCACAGAACAAGATTCCATCCCAAAGAAATACAAATTTTAAAAGAAGAAAGTAAGAAAGAGTAGATAATGAGTCCAAACAGTTCTTTCAAGAATCTTGGCAATGAATAGAAAGAAAAAGTACAGGAAGCAGAGCAGACAACTGAAATGAGATCAAAGAAATATTCTGATTTTTAAAGTGGGAGAAATTTGGGCACGTTGAGTTGACGTGGAGAAGCAGAGCAGGAGAGAGCAAAAGAGGCTTTCCCAACCAGGTGCGGTGGCTCACGCCTATAATCCCAGCACTTTGGGAGGCCGAGGCAGGCAGATCACGAGGTCAGGAGTTCGAGACCAGCCTGGCCAACATAGTGAAACCATGTCTCTACTAAAAATACAAAAATTAGCCAGGCATGGTGGCCTGCACCTGTAATGCCAGCTGCTTTGGAGACTGAGGCAGAAGAATCGCTTGAACTCAGAAGGCAGAGATTGTGGTGAGCCAAGATCACGCCAGTGCACGCCAACCTAACAGATCAAGACTCCATCTCAAATAAATAAATAAATAAATAAATAAATAAATAAATAAATAAATAAATATTTTAAGAAAGAGTCTTTCCCATGAGCAAGTTCCCAAGTAAGTGGAAGAGATGGGATCCAGGGTAAAGTTGGAGATGTTAATTCTAGAGACAGAGATGTCAGCTTGGAAGAGGGACACCCTTACCACAGAACAAGAGAAAACGAGGAAATAATGGCTCAGAAGGAGATGATGTCATAAGATTGTGGAGGGGGATTTGAAGGAGGTTGCATCTGACTATTTCTATTCTCTCTGACACGTCACATGAGAACACCTGTTGAGCAGAAAGGTGGAAGCGATGGGTACATATGTTTGAGGAATGTCTGAGTGTTTCCCTTTTTGGAGTTAGGGAACACGGATGATATCCTTCATGCCCAGCCCAATGTTAAGACAGAATAGATGCTCAACAAGTGTTTGTAAATTGCATGTAGCATTGCACTGGGTTGGAATCTTCTCAGAATCCCAAGGTGGGACCCTAATGGGCTGAGAAGAATCTGCCCTTGTCACAGCAAAGTTTTGCTTGGGCTAAATTTGAGACTGGACAGTTGAGATGGATAAATCCTTCCAAGTGACCAAAGCATCTCCTTCCAGCTAGGATTCTAAGGCAGGATGAAAGATCTTAGGCTCTGCTCAGGCATCAACAGATTATGGCGAAGCCTTGCCTTAGAGCAGGGAATGGACTGGAGAGAGCAAGAGAGGAGATGATGCAAGCAGTTGAGGCTGCTGCAGTCTTACCTGCAGAAGAGGGT
>NW_020261882.1:0-3216 GCF_003255815.1 Theropithecus gelada
CAAGGTTAGTGTTTCCATTTTTTGCTATAGAGAGTACAGGATAAGGCCAGGCATGGTGCCTCATGCCTGTAACCCCTGCGCTTTAGGAGGCCGAGGTGGGCATATCACCTGAGGTCAAGAGTTTGAGACCAGCCTGGCCAACATTGTAAAACCCCGTCTCTACTAAAAATACAAAAATTAGTTAGGCATGATGGCAGATGTCTGTAATCCCAGCTACTTAAGAGGCTGAAACAGGAGACTCGCTTGAACCCAGGAGGTGGAGGCTGCAGTAAGCTGAGACTGTGCCATTGCACTCCGGCCTCGGCAACCAGAGTAAAACTCCATCTCAAAAAAAAAAAAAGAGTGCAAAATAAGTGTTACAGTCTCTCCAATGCACCACAATGTAGCCATCTCTCATTGTTTGAGGTACACCCAGCATTCTTTGCCCCATGACCAAGAAGATTAAGGAGCATGGACAATAAGGGTAAGGTTGGAGCAAGAGTTTAATGAGTGAAAGAAGAAAGATCTCTGCCATGGAGAGGGCACAGTTGAATGTCAATGCTTTTATAAGAAACTGATGAGAGCTGGGCATCTCATTTGCATAAGGAACGAATTTCTGGTAACTCCACCCTATCCTCCTAGTGCACATGTGGGCCCTTAGCTTAAGTTACTTCTTGTTGCTTTGTTCCCCTTACTGTACATGTGTCAGGGGATGGAATTTTGCATTGCAGATATGACGGGGCAAGTCTGCTATGTAGCCTTTCTTACATGACTGTGGGCATGTTTAAGGTAAGCCCCTCTGGGCAAGTTCCCTTATCTGTGCCTGCAGCTTGATTTTTTTAGGCTATTCTTTTGTTTGAAAGAATTTAACCAAGGACCCACCCTAACTGACTGCGTGACTGGTTTCTTCCTTTCCCCACTCTCAGAAGCAGCTTTGAGAAAGAATATGGTGAGTTCAACATTGGGTACAGTGGATAAAAATGTGATACATTTATACCACAGATGTGTGCTGCAGGCAATCGGATATATAGATTTGCAGCTTAGGTGAGAGTGCTGGGATAATGATGTGGAAATGATCAACGTATAGATGGTGTAAAGGGGCAAACGAGATAACCCAGGGAAACCAGATCATGCTGGATAGAAGGGCCAGACACCCACATTTAAGGAGAGAGAAGTCAAAGGGAAAAATACAAACGAGGTAATTACAGCAAACAATTACTTAGCACATATTTTGTAACAGGCATGGATCCAAATGTTTTATATGTGTTAACTAATTTAATCCTCATAATACTTCTAAGAGTCAGAGGCACAGAGAATTTATGGAACTTGTCCAATGGCACACAGCTAGTAAATAAGTGCTGGAACCAGGATTTGAATGCAGGCAGTCGACTCTAAGTCTATGCTCTTCACATGCTATGTAACTACAGCCGTCAATGGGAAACATAGGAACAGGCTGTTCCAGGTAGGATGGAGTAGGATGGAGTAGTCAACAGTGTCAAATGTTTCTGAAAGTTCCATGAAGAAAGACTGAGAAGGACCCATTGGATTTAGCATGAAGCCAGCCATTTGTGATGGTGGCTAGTGCAGTTTCTCCTGGGTGACGGGGTGCAAACCAGAGTGCAGTGACTTGCAAAGAAAAGGAGGCCGGACATGGTGGCTCACACTTGTAATCCCAGCACTTTGGGAGGCTGAGATGAGTGGATCACTCAAGGTCAGGAGTTTGAGACCAGCCTGGCCAATATGGAGAAACCCCGCTTCTACTAAAAATACAAAAATTAGCCAGGTGTGATGGTGGATGCCTGTAATCCCAGCTACTCAAGCATAGGCTTTAGAGCTGATTCCCTGTGTTCAAGAATCCAGGCTGAGGCAGGAGAATCCCTTGAACCCGGGAGGCACAGGTTGCAGTGAGCTTAGATTGTGCCACTGCACTACAGCCTGGGCCACAGAACAAGATTCCATCCCAAAGAAATACAAATTTTAAAAGAAGAAAGTAAGAAAGAGTAGATAATGAGTCCAAACAGTTCTTTCAAGAATCTTGGCAATGAATAGAAAGAAAAAGTACAGGAAGCAGAGCAGACAACTGAAATGAGATCAAAGAAATATTCTGATTTTTAAAGTGGGAGAAATTTGGGCACGTTGAGTTGACGTGGAGAAGCAGAGCAGGAGAGAGCAAAAGAGGCTTTCCCAACCAGGTGCGGTGGCTCACGCCTATAATCCCAGCACTTTGGGAGGCCAAGGCAGGCAGATCACGAGGTCAGGAGTTCGAGACCAGCCTGGCCAACATAGTGAAACCATGTCTCTACTAAAAATACAAAAATTAGCCAGGCATGGTGGCCTGCACCTGTAATGCCAGCTGCTTTGGAGACTGAGGCAGAAGAATCGCTTGAACTCAGAAGGCAGAGATTGTGGTGAGCCAAGATCACGCCAGTGCACGCCAACCTAACAGATCAAGACTCCATCTCAAATAAATAAATAAATAAATAAATAAATAAATAAATAAATAAATAAATATTTTAAGAAAGAGTCTTTCCCATGAGCAAGTTCCCAAGTAAGTGGAAGAGATGGGATCCAGGGTAAAGTTGGAGATGTTAATTCTAGAGACAGAGATGTCAGCTTGGAAGAGGGACACCCTTACCACAGAACAAGAGAAAACGAGGAAATAATGGCTCAGAAGGAGGTGATGTCATAAGATTGTGGAGGGGGATTTGAAGGAGGTTGCATCTGACTATTTCTATTCTCTCTGACACGTCACATGAGAACACCTGTTGAGCAGAAAGGTGGAAGCGATGGGTACATATGTTTGAGGAATGTCTGAGTGTTTCCCTTTTTGGAGTTAGGGAACACGGATGATATCCTTCATGCCCAGCCCAATGTTAAGACAGAATAGATGCTCAACAAGTGTTTGTAAATTGCATGTAGCATTGCACTGGGTTGGAATCTTCTCAGAATCCCAAGGTGGGACCCTAATGGACTGAGAAGAATCTGCCCTTGTCACAGCAAAGTTTTACTTGGGCTAAATTTGAGACTGGACAGTTGAGATGGATAAATCCTTCCAAGTGACCAAAGCATCTCCTTCCAGCTAGGATTCTAAGGCAGGATGAAAGATCTTAGGCTCTGCTCAGGCATCAACAGATTATGGCGAAGCCTTGCCTTAGAGCAGGGAATGGACTGGAGAGAGCAAGAGAGGAGATGATGCAAGCAGTTGAGGCTGCTGCAGTCTTACCTGCAGAAGAGGGT
>NW_020261883.1:0-3215 GCF_003255815.1 Theropithecus gelada
GCCTTTAGAATAGGGAGGTGCTCTACAGTGATCATTCATTCAACTGATCTTTGTCATTGACCAGACATAGGACAGAATGGTTCTGCATCTGGGAACACCACTGAAGTAAAATCAGAAAAATCTCTGGCCTTTTGTAGCACATGTTCCTGTGGAAAGAGGCAGACGTTAGATACGCTATAACCAGAGTAAGGAAGGAAACTGCTACAAGGTGGAAAGTGCTGTGAGGCAGGTAATCCAGGATGTGGGCAGTGAGGACAGGGAAGGTGGCTATTGCGCTGGGTAGTCAGTGTGTGCCTTGTTGCAAAGGTGACTTCTGAGGAAGGATTTGAGGGACGTGAGGATGTCTGGGGTTCTTTCCAGACAGAGGATCCTCCAGTCCAGATGCACTATGGCAGGAAGGTGTCTGTGTTCCCAGAAGAGCGAGGAGGCCAGGAGGGCTGGACAGAGAGAAATTGAGGTGAGGTCAGAGGTGTGGCCAGAGCAGGTGGGCTTGAGGGGAATGGGGTTGGATCTGACCTTAGCTCTGAGTGGGATGAAGAGTTAGAGGACAGTTTTGAGCAGAAGAGGGCCATGATATAACTTCTCTTTTAAAAGGATCTCTCTGATTGCTGTGCTGACAACAGAATTGAGAGCTGAGGGACGAGGGAGGCAGACGGGAAAACAGTAGGAAGCGAGTGCAGTATTCCAGGCTGGAGATGTCAGTTACCTTGACTGGGGTGTGAGCAGGGGAAATAGTGGGATGTGAGGGGATTCTGGATGCATTTGAAGATGAACTCACAGCATTTGTCAATGAATTGTATCTGTGGTGTGAGAAAGACGAATCAAGGACACCCATAGTTGTAAAATGAGTGAGTAGAAGGAAGGGTGGAGCTGCTGTCAGTGGAGATGTGGAGACTCTGGCAGGAGCATACTGAGGAGGGGGCATCACAGGCACTCAGTAGAGGAGATGTCTACTAGGAATGCAGGTTGGGGAGCTGGGGTGGAATTTGGACAGACAACTCCAGACTTTAGAGGAAAGGAGAAATAGACTGGGCAGGAGAAATAGATTTAGGAGCTCATACCATAGAAACGATACTTAAAACCTCAAGCATGGATGAGGGCACCAAGGGAGTGATTGACTGTGGAAAAGAATGAGGGCAAGGACTGAACCCTGGACCTCCAGTTGTAAGGGATGTGATCAGACCACATCCAGAGCAGACTGCACAGTTCTGACCCCAAGTCTAGAGGACACTTAGACAAGGAACTCCTGTGTGCACAGGGATCACCCAGACGTGGTGCTGAGATCCAGGAAATCTGGAGTCGAGCAAGAGATTCTGGATTTATAACAAGGCTGGAGCTCATGTTGCTGGTCTCCAGATCACACTTGGAGTAGCAAGAACACCAGGATGCCACATGTCTGAGCATCAGCCTCACCTCTAGGGCGTGTTATATAAACGAATCCTTGGTCTTGTGCATAAAACTCTGAGACAAGGATTCTGGGGAGTGGCCTGAGTATTTTCTAAGCCCCGCCAGCAATCCTGTTGCTCAGCCAGATCAGGAACCACTGAGATCAGAGATCAGAGAGTGCCCAGGGTGGGTGGGTGGGGTGGGTTTTCAAACTCTGTTTAAAAGAGGATTTTTCTCACAGAAAGAAAAGGGAGGATGTGTGTCATCAGTTATGAGATGTGACATTCCCTGTTGTTCTCTCCACAGTGGGGTGGAGGCCAGGTAGAGAATTCAGGATGTGGCTCTCACACAAGGAACACCTGTGAATGCCGCTCTCTGACACCCACCCACAGACTCATTTTCCACTCACTTCTTGGAGCAAACTATGGAAAACAAATTTCTGTAATGTACACATTAAGTCATATATCTGGTATTGGGGGCTAGTTTTATTGTGGGGAAGGCCACAGAAGCAGGCTGGAACCTACACATCCAGGAACAGAATCCACAGCCCACCCTGAATCAGGTCCCTCCTAGGAACAACTGCCCCTGCTGCTGAGCACAGACGCCACTGCTCACACCTCTGACACCTGGTGTTGGACACTGGACCCCGAGGCTAGGACAGATGTCACTGCTGCACTTGGAAATTGGACATCACTACTGTCACTCAGCCCTCTTTACTAAAATGCATTCTGCAGAGTCCCAGCCTCTCTGTCACCTCATTCTGGCTCAGTCTGGCAGTGATATTGCAGTTAAGAAGAAATTATTTAGACAGGTAGTGAGGGTACGGAAGACTTTTAATGAAAAGCAGGCTCCAAACTATTTTCTTTTCTAACAAGGAGCAGCCTGTAATATCAAGCTTCAGACATAAACAAGTAAGCTGGAAGCTTGCACGGGTGAATGCCAGCAGCTGTACCAATAGGAATAGGACACCTGGGACTGGGCATGTTCACAATGGCAACTCCATCTTCACTTCTCTTTGCCAGGCACGTTTACGGTAAGGAGCAGACAACATGGCGCCGGCCAAGTGGAAAGCCCATTTGCAGAATAGGATGAGGGTGGGGTGAACAGCCTTCCACATGCACTGTGTAAATATCACGACTGGTCCAACCAACCTGTGGGCCCTACATATATCAGACACCATCTCCTCAAGCCTGCCTGTAAAATCCAATGCACTCCCATTTCAGGCCGGAATTCCCTTTTGGGTGCCCCTCTCTCTCACAAGAAGAGAGCTGTTTCCCTTTGTCTTTCTTTTACCTATTCAACCCTTTACTCCTAAACTCACTCCTCGTGTGTCAGTGTCCTTCATCTTCTTGGCGTGAGATGACAAACCCTTAGTATTTACCTGAGACAACGACACCTCTTCAGCAGGTGGTCACTGGACTGGTGGAGCTTAAGACGCATGTCCATGATCAACTGCAGGGTGACTGGAGTCTTGTCCTCTTCCAGGGAGGGAGGTGGTTTCTGTCCCCTCTCAACATTTTACATGTTGTAAACCAAAAATAAACATCAAAGCCACCCACTCTTAACCATCTTAATGGACACCCTCAGCCAGGGTGCTCAAAAGTTAACCTGAAAGACTGGCTCAAGCCACCATGATTATGCCATCTTCCCTTTTGGAATTCAGGAAAAGCTGACCAGCATTTACCATCAACAGAGACCTTAAATCTGATCAGAAACATTTACAATCTATTCTCTCTGAAGCCTGGCACCTGGAGGCGTCATCTGCATGAGAAAATTTTGGATTCCACAACCTCTTATCATAACCCAGACATTTCCTTTCTATTGATAGT
>NW_020261884.1:0-3214 GCF_003255815.1 Theropithecus gelada
TTCCTTTCTCAGCATAGCCCTCTATGGGCTTCCAAATATCACTTTGTCAATTCCACAAGAACTGACTTAGCGAAAGGCTTCTTGAGGGGAAAGCCGTAACTCTGTGAGATGATTTCACAGAACACAAAGAAGTTTCTCAGAAAGCTTCTTTCTCTTTGTTATCGGTGGATATTTCCTTTGGCCCTATAGTACTCAAAGGGATCCGATATATGTGTTCTCAGATCCCACAGAAAGAAGGCTAGCAAAAAGATCCACGAAATACAGATGTAACTCTGTGAGATGAATTAACAGAACACTAAGCAGTTTCTCAGAAAGCTTCTTTCCAGATTTCATCTGAGTATATTTCCTTTTTCACCATAGCCCTCTATGGGCTTCCAAATATCAATTTGCCAATTGCACAAGAACTGTCTTAGCGAAAGGCTTCTTGAGGGGAAAGATGTAACTCTGTGAGATGATTTCACAGAACACAAAGAAGTTTCTGAGAAAGCTTCATTCTCTTTGTTATCGGAGTATATTTCCTTTGGCCCTATAGCGTTCAAAGTGATCCGAAATATCTGTTCTCAGATTCCACAGAAATAAGGCTAGCAAAGAGATACACGAAATACAGATGTAACTCTCTGAGATGAATTATCAGAACACTAAGCAGTTTCTCAGAAAGCTTCTTTCCAGATTTCAATTGAGGATATTTCCTTTTTCACCAAAGCCCTCTATGGGCTTCCAAATATCAGTTTGCCAATTCCACAAGAACTGTCTTAGCGAAAGGCTTCTTGAGGGGAAAGCTGTAACTCTGTGAGATGATTTCACAGAACACAAAGAAGTTTCTCAGAAAGCTTCATTCTCTTTGTTATCGAAGGATATTTCCTTTTGCCCTATAGCGTTCAAAGGGATCCGAAATATCTGTTCTCAGATTCCACAGAAAGAAGGCTAGCAAAGAGATCCACGAAATACAGATGTAACTCTGTGAGTAGATGTCACACATCACAGAGCAGTTTCTCAGAAAGCATATTTCCAGATTTCATCTGAGGATATTTCCTTTTTCACCATAGCCCTCTATGGGCTTCCAAATATCACTTGGACAATTTCACAAGAACTGTCTTACCGAAAGGCTTCTTGAAAGGAAAGCTGTAACTCTGTGAGCTGATTTCACAGAACACAAAGAAGTATCTCAGAAAGCCTCATTCTCTTTTTTATCGGAGGATAATTCCTTTGGCCCTATACTCTTCAAAGTTATCCGAAATATCTGTTCTCAGATTCCACAGACATAAGGCTAGCAAAGAGATCCACGAAATACAGATGTAACTCTGTGAGATGAATTAACAAAACACTAAGCAGTTTCTCAGAAAGCTTCTTTCCATATTTCATCTGAAGATATTTCCTTTTTAACCGTAGCCCTCTATGGTTTTCCAAATATCATTTTGCCAATTCCACAAGAACTGTCTTAGCGAAAGGCTTCTTGAGGGGAAAGCTGTAACTCTTGAGATGATTTCACAAAACACAAAGAAGTTTCTCAGAAATCTTCATTCTCTTTGTTATCGGAGGTTATTTCCTCTGGCCCTATAGCGTTCAAAGGGATCCGAAATATCTGTTCTCACATTCCACAGAAATAAGGCTAGCAAAGAGATCCACGAAATACAGATGTAACTCTGTGAGATGAATTAACAGAGCACTAAGCATTTTCTCAGAAAGCTTCTTTCCATATTTCATGTGAAGATATTTCCTTTTTCAACATAGCCCTCTATGGGCCTCCAAATATCCATTTGCCAATTCCACAAGAACTGTCTTAGAGAAGGGCTTCTTGAGGGGAAAGCTGTAACTCTGTGAGATGATGTCACAGAACACGAAGATGTTTCTCAGAAAGCTTCTTTGTCTTTGTTATCGGAGGATATTTCCTTTGGCCCAATAGCGTTGAAAGAGATCCGAAATATCTGTTCTCAGATTCCACAGAAATAAGGCTAGCAAAGAGATCCACGAAATACAGATGTAACACTGTGCGATGAATTAACAGAACACTAAGCAGTTTCTCAGAAAGCTTCTTTGAAGATTTCATCTGAGGATATTGCCTTTTTAAACATAGCCCTCTATGGGCTTCCAAATATCACTTTGCCAATTCCACAAGTACTGTCTTAGCGAAAGGCTTCTTGAGGGGAAAGCTGTAACTCTGTGAGATGATATCACAGAACACAAAGAAGTTTCTCAGAGCTTCATTCTCTTTGTTATCGGAGGATATTTCCTTTGGCCCTATAGTCTTCAAAGGGATCCGAAATATCAGTTCTCAGATTCCACAGAAATAAGGCTAGCCAAGAGATCCACGAAATACAGATGTAACACTGTGAGTAGAAGTCACACATCACAGAGCAGTTTCTCGGAAAGCTTCCTTCGAGATTTCAACTGAGGATATATCCTTTTTCACCATAGCCCTCTATGGGCTTCCAAATATCACTTTGCCAATTCCACAAGAACTGTCTTAGCAAAAGGCTTCTTGAGGGGAAAGCTGTAACTCTGTGAGATGATTTCACAGAACACAAAGAAATTTCTCAGAAAGCTTCTTTCTCTTTCTTATGGGAGGATATTTCCTTTGGCCCTGTAGTCTTCAAAGGGATCCGAATTATCTGTTCTCATATTCCACAGAAAGAAGGCAAGCTAAGAGATCCACGAAATACAGATGTAACTCTGTGAGATGAATTAACAGAACACTAAGCAGTTTCTCAGAAAGCTTCTTTCCAGATTTCATCTGAGGATATTTCCTTTCTCACCATAGCCCTCTATGGGCTTCCAAATATCACTTTGCCAATTCCACAACAACTGTCTTAGCGAACTGCTTCTTGAGGGGTAAGCTGTAACTCTGTGAGATGATTTCACAGAACACAAAGAAGTTTCTCAGAAAGCTTTTTTCTCTTTGTCATCGGAGGATACTTCCTTTGGCCCTATAGCGTTCAAAGGGATCCGAAATATCTGTTCTCAGATTCCACAGAAATAAGTCTAGCAAAGATATCCACGAAATACAGATGTAACTCTGTGAGATGAATTAACAGAACACTAAGCAGTTTCTCAGAGAGCTACTTTCCAGGTTTCATCTGAGGATATTTCCTTTTTCACCATAGCCCTCTATGGGCTTCCAAATATCACTTTGCCAATTCCACAAGAACTGTCTTAGCGAAAGGCTTCTTGAGGGGACACCTGTAACTCTGTGAGATGATTTCACAGAACACAAAGA
>NW_020261885.1:0-3214 GCF_003255815.1 Theropithecus gelada
TCACTGATATTCCAATGTAAGTGCTTTAGCATTTATTCATTTATTTTTCATTTATTAAATTCATTTTTATTAAAACATTCATTTATTAAAACATTTTTCCACGTTGAAATGTGTTAATTCTATAAAAACTGCCCTTGCTTGCCCTTTCACCTTCTGCCATGGGATGATGATGCACCACAAAGGCCCTTGGCAGATGACAGCAATTTCTTTTCTTTTCTTTTTTTTTTTTTTTTTTTTTTTGAGATGGAGTTTCGCTCTTGTTGCCCAGACTGGAATGCAATGGCGCAATCTCAGCTCATTGCAACCTCCACCTCCCGGGTTCAGTAGTAAATGTGTTATTACTATTAAAGTGTTGGGGAGGGGGGAGAGAGGAGGGATTGCATTGGGAGTTATACCTGATGTAAATGACGAGTTGATGGGTGCAGCAGACCAACATGGCACAAGTATACATATGTAACAAACCTGCACGTTATGCACATGTACCCTACAACTTAAAGTATAATAATAATAAATAAATTTAAAAAATAAAAAATAAAAAAAAAATAAAGTGTTGGCACATCAAAATTTATCACTGATATTCCAATGTAAGTGGTTTACTATTTATTCATTTATTTCATCCAGGAGGATGAAATATAATTTTTTCCATGTTGAAATGTGTTATTGCTATTAAAACTCCAGGAACAAAATGTATTAGGAAATTTTTAAACAACAATGTCAGATGTGAGTAAGAACTTTTTGTATTCTACTAAGTATATTGTTATATATTGCGCCCAAATTCTATTAAGTAAAAATATGGCTAGCATGTCATGGATCAATTTAAACCTATTGAGGCTTATAAGAATTTCTTCTGTGTTAAAAAATAAAAAGTGTTTTAAAAGTGTTAGAGTAATTATACAATACAATTTGGCAAACATTATTAACAACCTCAAATGAACTAAAAACAAAACGGTAATAGGATTGGGAAGATTATTTTTCAAGTCTGTAATATATAAAGATACAAAAATTTAGTGTTTATTTTATTTATTTATCTATTTATTTATTTATTTATTCATTTACTTTGAGACGGAGTCTCGCTCTGTCCCACAGGCTGGAGTGCAGTGGCCGGATCTCAGCTCACTGCAAGCTCCGCCTCCCAGGTTTACGCCATTCTCCTGCCTCAGCCTCCTGAGTAGCTGGGACTACAGGCGCCTGCCACCACGCCCGGCTAGTTTTTTGTATTTTTTAGTAGAGACGGGGTTTCACCAGGTTAGCCAGGATGGTCTCCATCTCCTGACCTCGTGATCCGCCCGTCTCGGCCTCCCAAAGTGCTGGGATTACAGGCTTGAGCCACTGCGCCCGGCTAGTGTTTATTTTTGAGTCCATTGTTAGTTGACTTTTAGGCATAAAGCATTTTCTTCAAATCTAATCTGCCTTTCCTTCAAATCTAATCTAATCTAAATCTAAATTGTGTATCTAATCTAAATCTAATCTAAATTAGATATTTGCCACTATGCATTTAATTAGTAATTCTTACTAAACATAAAAGATTACCCTGTAGATCATCATACCAATTAATTATGCATTTATAGGGTCATATATTTATCCATTTTAATTAAAAATATTACCAAAGTTTTTTTTTTATCTCACCAATTTCATTCTTGAGTTTTAGTATATTTCAAAGTCAACCAATTCTTTTTCCATAATATCTCTGATTTCTCTTCAACCCATAGACCCTGTACCAGATATAGATTTGCATTCAGAAAACGTAGGTGTTTCAGAAACATCACTTATCTTTATTTTTTCTGAACTAAACCTGTGAGCTCCAATACTACAATCACTGCTGGGTGGAAATTTTCCTTCCCTAGTCTCCTAAGGGAGATTTGTATATCGCCCAGAGGATGATAAAAAGAGGCCTCTCATCTTCTGAGTATCCAAATGTCATTAAGCCCTCTACCAATACACTTTATATGTTCTTTTTTTCTCCTATTTAAGAAAACATTACTTTTACATCCCACACTACACTGATGTGTATAAGTTCTTGAGGTATGAGATAGACTAAGGTTTGCCCATTCCATTTGGATGACCCTATTTGCAAGACTTGCAAGAATCTCTTGCAGTATACTTAAGAATATGAGAGGGGTGCTGTGGTATTTGAATGGCCCTCCAAAATTTACGTTGAAATTTAATTGCCACTGTGATGGTATTAACAAGTGGGACCAATAAGAAGTGATTAGGATATGAGGGGTCTGCTCTCATGAATGGATTAATGTTGTTATCTTGGGAATTAGTTCATTATTTTGGAAGTGGGTTGTTGTAAAAAGCAAATTCAACCCTATCTTATTGTCTCTACCTTGCCCTTGCTTGCCCTTTCACCTTCTGCCATGGAAGGATGCACCACAAAGGCCTGGCCAGATGACAGCACTTTTTTTTTTTTTTTTTTTTTTTTTTCTTTGAGAAGAGTTTCGCTCTTATTGCCCAGGCTGGAGTGCAATGGCACAGTCTTGACTCACCACAACCTCTGCCTCCCGGGTTCAAGTGATTCTCCTGCCTCAGCCTCCCAAGTAGCTGGGATTACAGGCATGCACCACCACACCCAGCTAATTTTGTATTTTTAGTAGCGACAGGGTTCCTCCATGTTGATTAGGCTGGTCTTGAACTCCCTACCTCAGGTGATCCCCTGCCTTGGCCTCCCAAAGTGCTGGGATTACAGGTGTGAGCCACCATGCCTGGCCTGACAACACTTTCATGTAGGGCTTCCCAGCCTTCAGAACTGCAAGAAATATTTTTTTTTAAATAAATTATGCACCACAGGTATCCTGTTTTAGCAACACAAAATGGACCAAGAGAGGGGGTTTTGCAGGTATTTATTCTCAGTTTTAAGGCCTCAATCACAGTCTACACTTAGACCAGTTTTGGTTCTTGTGATTTGGTACCTCCATCATATCACAGGTGTATATCAAATAAATTAATATATTTAAGAAAACGTGGATGTCTCTTTCACTTAGACGCTCATACTCAAAATAGAAGGCAATATTCTTTACCTGACAAATTATGAACTTTTTTTTCTAGTAACCCTTTGTGCAGAAAAGAGTTAATGCAGCAGGCCTGAGCCAGTCCAGCTTTAGAAAGTCCTGCTTGCTAGGTTGACCCTTAGCTGACATCTGGGAACTTGGCTGGTAAAGAGTTTCTAACACGGATATAAAACTTTTCTTAAGGCCGGGCGCGGTGGCTCTAG
>NW_020261886.1:0-2423 GCF_003255815.1 Theropithecus gelada
ATCTCTTTGATAGCCTTATTTCTGTGGGATCTGAGAACAGATATTTCCGATCCCTTTGAAGAATATAAGGCCAAAGGAAATATCCTCCGATAACAAAGAGAAAGAAGCTTTCTGAGAAACTTCTTTGTGTTCTGTGAAATCATCTCACAGAGTTACAGCTTTCCCCTCAAGAAGCCTTTCCCTAAGACAGTTCTTGTGGAATTGGCAAAGTGATATTTGGAAGCCCATAGAGGGCTATGGTGAAAAAGGAAATATCCTCAGACGAAATCTGGAAAGAAGCTTTCTGAGAAACTGCGCTGTGAGGTGTGATTTCCACTCACAGAATTACATCGGTATTTTGTGGATCTCTTTGCTAGCTTTATTTCTGTGGAATCTGAGAACAGATATTTCGGATCCCTTGGAAGACTATAGGGCCAAAGGAAATATCCTCCGACAAAAAGGGAAAGAAGCTTTCTGAGAAACTTCTTTCTGTTCTGTGCAATCATCTCACAGAGTTACAGCTTTCCCCTCAAGAAGCCTTTCGCTAAGACAGTTCTTGTGGAATTGGCAAAGTGATATTTGGAAGCCCTTAGAGGGCTATCGTGTCAAAGGAAATATCCTCAGATGAAATCTGGAAAGAAGCTTTCTGAGAAACCTCTTAGTGTTCTGTTAATTCATCTGACAGAGTTACATCTGTATTTCATGGGTCTCTTTGCTAGCCTTATGTCTGTGGAATCTGAGAACAGATATTTCGGGTCCATTTGAAGTCTATAGGGACAAAGGAAATATCCTCCGATAACAAAGAGAAACAGGCTTTCTGAAAACTTCTTTGTGTTCTGTGAAATCATCCCACAGAGTTACAGCTTTCCCCTCAAGAAGCCTTTCGCTAGGATACTTCTTGTGGAATTGGCAAAGTGATATTTGGAAGCCCCTAGAGGGCTATGGTGAAAAAGGAAATATCCTCAGTTGAAATCCGGAAAGAAGCTGTCTGAGAAACTGCTCTGTGATGTGTAACTTTCACTGAGAGAGTTACATCGGTGTTTCGTGGATCTCTTTGCTAGTCTTATTTCTGTGGAATCTGAGAACAGATATTTCGGATCCCTTTGAAGACTATAAGGCCAAAGGAAATATCCTCCGATAACTAAGAGAAAGAAGCTTTCTGAGAATCTTCTTTGTGTTCTGTGAAATCATCTCACAGAGTTACAGCTTTCCGCTCAAGAAGTCTTTCGCTAAGACAGTTCTTGTGGAATTGGCAAAGGGATATTTGGAAGCCCCTAGAGGGCTATTGTGAAAAAGGTAATATCCTCAGATGAAATATGGAAATTAGCTTTCTGAGAAAGTGCTTAGTGTTCTGTTAATTCAACTCACAGAGTTACATCTGTATTTCGTGGATCTCTTAGCTAGCCTTTTTTCTGTGGAATCTGAGAACAGATATTTCGGATCCCTTTGAAGAGTATAGAGCCAAAGGAAATATCCTCCGATAACAAAGAGAAAGAAGCTTTCTGAGAAACTTCTTTGTGTTCTGTGAAATCATCTCACAGAGTTACAACTTTCCCCTCAAGAAGCCTTTCGCTAAGACAGTTCTTGTGGAATTGGCAAAGTGATATTTGGAAGCCGTTAGAGGTCTATGGTGAAAGAGGAAATATCCTCAGATGAAATCTGGAAAGAAGCTTTCTGAGAAACTGCTCTGTGATGTGTGACTTCCACTCTCAGCGATACATCTGTATTTCGTGGATCTCTTTGGTAGCCTTATTTCTGTGGAATCTGAGAACAGATATTTCGGATCCCTTTGAAGACAATAGGGCCAAAGGATGTATCCTCCAAAACGGAGAGAAAGAAGCTTTCTGAGAAACTTCTTTGTGTTCTGTGAAATCATCTCACAGAGTTACAGCGTTCCCTTCATGAAGCCTTTCGCTAAGACAGTTCTTCTGGAATTGGTAAAGTGATATTTGGAAGCCCATAGAGGGCTATGGTGAAAAAGGAAATATCTTCAGATGAAATCTGGAAAGAAGCTTTCTGAGAAACTACTTAGTGTTCTGTTAATTCATCTCACAGAGTTACATCTGTATTTCGTGGATCTCTTTGCTAGAATTATTTCTGTGGAATCTGAGAACAGATATTTCGAATTCCTTTGAAGACTATAGGGCCAAAGGAAATATCCTCCGACATCAAAGAGAAAGAAGCTTTCTGAGAAACTTCTTTGTGTTCTGTGAAATCATCTCACAGAGTTACAGCTTTCCCCTCAAGAAGCCTATGGCTAAGACAGTTCTTGTGGAATTGGCGAAGTGATATTTGGAAGCCCACAGAGGGCTATGGTGAAAAAGGAAATATCCTCAGATGAAATCTGGAAAGAAGCTTTCTGAGAAACTGCTCTGTGATGTTTGACTTCCCCTCACAGAGTTACATCTGTATTTCGTGGATCTCTGTCCTAGCCTTATTTCTGT
>NW_020261886.1:2451-3214 GCF_003255815.1 Theropithecus gelada
AAATATCCTCACATGAAACCTGGAAAGAAGCTTTCTAAGAAACTGCTTAGTGTTCTGTTAATTCATCTCACAGAGTTACATCTGTATTTCGTGGATCTCTGTCCTAGCCTTATTTCTGTGGAATCTGAGAACAGATATTTCGGATAACTCTGAGGAGTATAGTGCCAAAGGAAATGTCCTGTGACAACAAAGAGAAAGAAGCTTTCTGAGAAACTTCTTTGTGTTCTGTGAAATCATCTCACAGAGTTACAGCTTCCCCCTCAAGAAGCCTTTCGCTAAGACAGTTCTTGTGGAATTGGCAAAGTGATATTTGGAAGCCCATAGAGGGCTATGGTGAAAAAGGAAATATCCTCAGATGAAATCTGGGAAGAAGCTTTCTGAGAAACTGCTTAGTGTTCTCTTAATTCATCTCACCGGGTTACATGTGTATTTCGTGGATCGCTTTGCTAGCCTTTTTACTGTGGAATCTGAGAACAGATAATTCAGGTCCCTTTGAAGACTATAGGGCCAAAGGAAATATCCTCCGATAACAAAGAGAAAGAAGCTTTCTGTGAAACTTCTTTGTGTTCTGTGAAATCATCTCACAGAGTTACAGATTTCCTCTGAAGAAGCCTTTCGCTAAGACAGTTCATTTGGAATTGGCAAAGTGATATTTGGAAGCCCATAGAGGGCTATGGTGAAAAAGGAAATATCGTCAGATGAAATCTGGAAAGAAGCTTTCTGAGAAACTGCTCTGTGATGTGTGACTACCACTCACAGAGTT
>NW_020261887.1:0-9010 GCF_003255815.1 Theropithecus gelada
AACTGGGTGGAGCTCACAGCAGCTCAAGGAAACCTGCCTGTCTCTGTAGACTCCACCTCTGGGGGCAGGGCACAGAAAACAATAACAAAGCAGCAGACACCTCTGCAGACGCAAACGACTCTGTCTGACAGCTTTGGAGAGAGCAGTGGATCTCCCAACACGGAGGTTGAGATCTGAGAAGGGACAGACTCCCTGCTCAAGCGGGTCCCTGACCCCTGAGTAGCCTAACTGGGAGACATCCCCCACTAGGGGCAGTCTGACACCCCACACCTCACAGGGTGGAGTACACCCCTGAGAGGAAGCTTCCAAAGCAAGAATCAGACAGGTACACTTGCTGTTCAGAAATATTCTATCTTCTGCAGCCTCTGCTGCTGTTACCCAGGCAAACAGGGTCTGGAGTGGACCTCAAGCAATCTCCAACAGACCTACAGCTGAGGGTCCTGACTGTTAGAAGGAAAACTATCAAACAGGAAGGACACCTACACCAAAACCCCATCAGTACATCACCATCATCAAAGACCAGAGGCAGAGAAAACCACAAAGATGGGGAAAAAGCAGGGCAGAAAAGCTGGAAATTCAAAAAACAAGAGCGCATCTCCCCCGGCAAAGGAGCGCAGCTCATCGCCAGCAACGGATCAAAGCTGGACGGAGAATGACTTTGACGAGATNAAATCTACGTCTGATTGGGGTGCCTGAAAGTGAGGGGGAAAATGGAACCAAGTTGGAAAACACTCTTCAGGATATCATCCAGGAGAACTTCCCCAACCTAGTAGGGCAGGCCAACATTCAAATCCAGGAAATACAGAGAACGCCACAAAGATACTCCTCGAGAAGAGCAACTCCAAGACACATAATTGCCAGATTCACCAAAGTTGAAATGAAGGAAAAAATCTTAAGGGCAGCCAGAGAGAAAGGTCGGGTTACCCACAAAGGGAAGCCCATCAGACTCACAGCAGATCTCTCGGCAGAAACTCTCCAAGCCAGAAGAGAGTGGGGGCCAATATTCAACATTCTTAAAGAAAAGAATTTTAAACCCAGAATTTCATATCCAGCCAAACTAAGTTTCATAAGTGAAGGAGAAATAAAATCCTTTACAGATAAGCAAATGCTTAGAGATTTTGTCACCACTAGGCCTGCCTTACAAGAGACCCTGAAGGAAGCACTCAACATGGAAAGGAACAACCGGTACCAGCCATCTCAAAAACATGCCAAAATGTAAAGACCATCGAGGCTAGGAAGAAACTGCATCAACTAACGAGCAAAATAACCAGTTAATATCATAATGGCAGGATCAAGTTCACACATAACAATCTTAACCTTAAATGTAAATGGACTAAATGCTCCAATGAAAAGACACAGACTGGCAAACTGGATAAAGAGTCAAGACCCATCAGTCTGCTGTATTCAGGAGACCCATCTCACATGCAGAGACATACATAGGCTCAAAATAAAGGGATGGAGGAAGATTTACCAAGCAAATGGAGAACAAAAAAAAGCAGGGGTTGCAATACTAGTCTCTGATAAAACAGACTTTAAACCATCAAAGATCAAAAGAGACAAAGAAGGCCATTACATAATGGTAAAGGGATCAATTCAACAGGAAGAGCTAACTATCCTAAATATATATGCACCCAATACAGGAGCACCCAGATTCATAAAGCAAGTCCTTAGAGACTTACAAAGAGACTTAGACTCCCATACAATAATAATGGGAGACTTCAACACTCCATTGTCAACATTAGACAGATCAACGAGACAGAAAGTTAACAAGGATATCCAGGAATTGAACTCATCTCTGCAGCAAGCAGACCTAATAGACATCTATAGAACTCTCCACCCCAAATCAACAGAATATACATTCTTCTCAGCACCACATCGTACTTACTCCAAAATTGACCATATAATTGGAAGTAAAGCACTCCTCAGCAAATGTACAAGAACAGAAATTATAACAAACTGTCTCTCAGACCACAGTGCAATCAAACTAGAACTCAGGACTAAGAAACTCAATCAAAACCGCTCCACTACATGGAAACTGAACAACCTGCTCCTGAATGACTACTGGGTACCTCACGAAATGAAGGCAGAAATAAAGATGTTCTTTGAAACCAATGAGAACAAAGATACAACATACCAGAATCTCTGGGACACATTTAAAGCAGTGTGTAGAGGGAAATTTATAGCACTAAATGCCCACAAGAGAAAGCAGGAAAGATCTAAAATTGACACTCTAACATCACAATTAAAAGAACTAGAGAAGCAAGAGCAAACACATTCAAAAGCTAGCAGAAGGCAAGAAATAACTAAGATCAGAGCAGAACTGAAGGAGATAGAGACACAAAAAACCCTCCAAAAAATCAATGAATCCAGGAGTTGGTTTTTTGAAAAGATCAACAAAATTGACAGACCACTAGCAAGACTAATAAAGAAGAAAAGAGAGAAGAATCAAATCGACGCAATTAAAAATGATAAAGGGGATATCACCACCGACCCCACAGAAATACAAACTACCATCAGAGAATACTATAAACACCTCTACGCAAATAAACTGGAAAACCTAGAAGAAATGGATAATTTCCTGGACACTTACACTCTTCCAAGACTAAACCAGGAAGAAGTTGAATCCCTGAATAGACCAATAGTAGGCTCTGAAATTGAGGCAATAATTAATAGCCTACCAACCAAAAAAAGTCCAGGACCAGATGGATTCACAGCTGAATTCTACCAGAGGTATAAGGAGGAGTTGGTACCATTCCTTCTGAAACTATTCCAATCAATAGAAAAAGAGGGAATCCTCCCTAACTCATTTTATGAGGCCAACATCATCCTGATACCAAAGCCTGGCAGAGACACAACAAAAAAAGAGAATTTTAGACCAATATCCCTGATGAACATCGATGCAAAAATCCTCAATAAAATACTGGCAAACCGGATTCAGCAACACATCAAAAAGCTTATCCACCATGATCAAGTGGGCTTCATCCCTGGGATGCAAGGCTGGTTCAACATTCGCAAATCAATAAACATAATCCAGCATATAAACAGAACCAAAGACAAGAACCACATGATTATCTCAATAGATGCAGAAAAGGCTTTTGACAAAATTCAACAGCCCTTCATGCTAAAAACGCTCAATAAATTCGGTATTGATGGAACGTACCTCAAAATAATAAGAGCTATTTATGACAAACCCACAGCCAATATCATACTGAATGGGCAAAAACTGGAAAAATTCCCTTTGAAAACTGGCACAAGACAGGGATGCCCTCTCTCACCACTCCTATTCAACATAGTGTTGGAAGTTCTGGCTAGGGCAATCAGGCAAGAGAAAGAAATCAAGGGTATTCAGTTAGGAAAAGAAGAAGTCAAATTGTCCCTCTTTGCAGATGACATGATTGTATATTTAGAAAACCCCATTGTCTCAGCCCAAAATCTCCTTAAGCTGATAAGCAACTTCAGCAAAGTCTCAGGATACAAAATTAATGTGCAAAAATCACAAGCATTCTTATACACTAGTAACAGACAAACAGAGAGCCAAATCATGAATGAACTTCCATTCACAATTGCTTCAAAGAGAATCAAATACCTAGGAATCCAACTTACAAGGGATGTAAAGGACCTCTTCAAGGAGAACTACAAACCACTGCTCAGTGAAATAAAAGAGGACACAAACAAATGGAAGAACATACCATGCTCATGGATAGGAAGAATCAATATCGTGAAAATGGCCATACTGCCCAAGGTAATTTATAGATTCAATGCCATCCCCATCAAGCTACCAATGAGTTTCTTCACAGAATTGGAAAAAACTGCTTTAAAGTTCATATGGAACCAAAAAAGAGCCCGCATCTCCAAGACAATCCTAAGTCAAAAGAACAAAGCTGGAGGCATCACGCTACCTGACTTCAAACTATACTACAAGGCTACAGTAACCAAAACAGCATGGTACTGGTACCAAAACAGAGATATAGACCAATGGAACAGAACAGAGTCCTCAGAAATAATACCACACATCTACAGCCATCTGATCTTTGACAAACCTGAGAAAAACAAGAAATGGGGAAAGGATTCCCTATTTAATAAATGGTGCTGGGAAAATTGGCTAGCCATAAGTAGAAAGCTGAAACTGGATCCTTTCCTTACTCCTTATACGAAAATTAATTCAAGATGGATTAGAGACTTAAATGTTAGACCTAATACCATAAAAATCCTAGAGGAAAACCTAGGTAGTACCATTCAGGACATAGGCATGGGCAAAGACTTCATGTCTAAAACACCAAAAGCAACGGCAGCAAAAGCCAAAATTGACAAATGGGATCTCATTAAACTAAAGAGCTTCTGCACAGGAAAAGAAACTACCATCAGAGTGAACAGGCAACCTACACAATGGGAGAAAATTTTTGCAATCTACTCATCTCACAAAGGGCTAATATCCAGAATCTACAAAGAACTCAAACAAATTTGCAAGAAAAAAACAAACAATCCCATCAAAAAGTGGGCAAAGGATATGGACAGACACTTCTCAAAAGAAGACATTTATGTGGCCAACAGACACATCTAAAAATGCTCACATGGTTGTTATGAAAATTAAGATATTATGTAAGTGTACCCAGCATGGTACCTTGAACATTATAGATTCTTCAATAAAGATTTAAAGCAGAATTGTATAGTAGAAAATATGATATTCTTGGAGTCCTAACATACCTGCCCTTTAATATGAATATCTGTAATTCATAAACTATGTTATTATGAATAAATTACTTAATCTTTGTTACTTTAGTTTTCTCATCAATTAAATGTGGAAAACAATAATATACTTCATATGGCTATTTGATGATTAAGTCAGAAAATGTGTAGTGAGTATTTAATAAAGCATTCATTCTCTTATCCCTTTTCTAAATATCAAGCAGAATACAATACATGACTTTTTCTTTTAAAAACTGCTTATCTGTTATGCTACTTCAAAAACATTTAGCACTTGTGTTTTCTGTGAGAAAGTGATAATTGCAAAATTTCTTTAACAAGTAAAATGATAAGCAATAGGCAAAAACTTGTTTCTACTTGTTTGGGAAAGTATTACTACTTTAAGTGCATGGCAATAAAAAGGTAAAATTCTAAAGGTACTTCATAGAGTAAATGATATTAAGATCTACATTAAACCCAAAGTACTAGGTAAATAAGACATCTTACTATTTTCTCAATAAGAATGTTTACTTCATTAAATAACTTGTATAATTAAGACTTCATAATACATTTGTGGAATAAGTCCGTATGGAACACACACACACACACACACACACACACACACACACACACACACACAAAATCCCTGTCTTCTTTCTTTCTCTCTCTCTCAAGCTCACCACTAGAGCAATCTATTTAATATTATAAGAAATGACACTGTCAATACTTTCAACTTTTCTTAACATACCATGAAATACTAATGAACAGTACAAGTGAGACCTTTGAATTAATCAGTTAGTTAAAAGTCTCCTGGGAGAGAGTCCACATTTGCTATGACACAATAAAATATGGTGACAAGAACAACTACTATTACTATTACAATTATTCTATTACTGCTGCTTTTAATAAAATAATGACTCCTACCTTTCACTGAACATTGTTTGCCTTGTAGTTTGCTAAATACTTTAAGTATATTGTCTCATTTAATCTCTTTTAAGTCATTTATTTATTTATTTATTTGAGGCAGAGTCTTGCTCTATCCCCCAGGCTGGAGTGCAGTGGCATGATCTCGGCTCACTGTAACCTCTGTCTCTTGGGTTCAAGTGATTCTCCTGCCTCAGTCTCCCGAGTAGCTGGGATTGCAGGCGTCTGCCACTGTGCCTGTATATTTTTTGTATTTTTAGTAGAGATGGGGTTTCTCCATGTCAGCCAGGCTGGTCTCGAACTCCTGACCTCAAGTGATCCACCTGCCTTGGCCTCCCAAAGTGCTGGGATTACAGGCATAAGCCACCGAGCTCGGCCTAAAACTACTCTTTATGGACTCCTATATTTCTGGGAGCTTTAGTTTTAGACAGCTCTAAATACATAAAATTTCATAAATTTTATGTTTCACGCATTTAAAAAGTAAACACCAAGCCATGAAAACATATGCAGTGGATGATTCTGATGTTTCTTACATAGAAAATAAGCAGAATACTTACTCTGTATCAGGCAATTTTCCATAAACAATAGGCTTCTTAACATTTGGAACACTACTAACTATATCATTAAAAACTTTTTAAAAAGTACTTTGAAAACTTGGAAATATAATTCCTGACCATTTTTTTCCTGATCTCACAA
Source organism: Theropithecus gelada (assembly GCF_003255815.1). NCBI lineage: Eukaryota > Metazoa > Chordata > Mammalia > Primates > Cercopithecidae > Theropithecus > Theropithecus gelada. The sequence goes on from NW_020261887.1 coordinate 6,304, forward strand.
AATTTTAAGTATAATCTACAATGTCTTGGTAACACCAAAATTTGAATACCAGCATCTAAGTTCCATAACTCCCAATTTCCCATGAAAATGGCCAAAGGAATACTTAAAGAAGAAAAACAACCCTTGTCATTACTAGAGACTCTGGAGTGGTATTTCCATACCAGAAAGAAACTTTGAGATATTTCTGTTCTACATAGGTGAAGCTAGGCTGAAGGAAGGCACCAAGGACTTACTTTATGCTCTCCATCCTGACAAAGAAAAGTGGCATCAACAAATGAGGGAGGACCTTGCTATGGATTTTTAATGCAGGATTTCCCATATGAAAAAAAAGAAAAAACCTCTCTTGGAGATAAAATATCACTATATATTTATATTTGCAAACAGAAACTCTAGAATAATGTTTTTAAAGTAAAAAGTTACCTAATTGTGGGTAGGGTAGATCAGCCAGTGAGAACTACAAATAGAGGAAACTTCTCACTAATATATAGTAATATATTTTATATATCTATATGTAATATATAGATATATATTTTAAGTCAAGACTTCAAAGTTACATATTCAAACAAAATATTAATAAAAACAAAGAAAAGTGACCCCTGATCTTTCATCCTCCTCTTCAAAAGAGTCCTTTCACTCACTTTTAACCCTATGCAATCTTACCTTCCCTATCCTAACTGTATTAAAACTCTTGTTTATATATCTATATATAAGATATATAAATTTTGAGAAACCCAGTGAGTAGTTTTCAGTACCATTTCATTTTAAATAGAGATACATTAACAGATCCAGAAATTTTTTTGAGGTAGAGTCCATATGAACTAATGATGGATCAAATGTGAAATGTGAGAAAGAGGAGTAAAGAATTAATCTCTACCTTCTGGTTTGACAAAGTGGGCAAATACCGGTGTAATTTACTGCACGTGGAGTAAATAGAGTAACAAAAAGTGTGTGTGTATGGGTGTGTATGCACCTGTCCTGAAGTAGGGGGAGTCATTAGTTCATTTATAGACATGCTAAATTTGAGATGCCTGAGAGACATCAGCTTGTAAAATAGGCAGTGGGGTTTTTGAGGCTAGAGTTCAGGGTTTTGGAGATCTAAATTTGGGAGTAATTTGTATACAGATGCTGCTAAAAGTTATGAAAATAGTCAAATGGCACAAGTTTTCAGCTATAAGATGAGTAAGTTCTAGAGACCTAATAATGTATAGGATGGTGACTACAGTTAATAATACTGTATTGTTTACTTGAAATTTGCTAAGACAGTAGATCTCAAGTGTTCTCATCACACATGCACAAAGGTAATTATGTCAGGTAATGGATATGTTAATTAGCTTGATTGTGGTTAAACATTTCACAATGTCTACATGTATCAAAACATCACACCATATATCTTAAATAAATACAATTTTTACTTGTCAAAAATATTATGGAAATAGAAGAACCAATCTAGGAAGAAAACAGAGAGACAGAAGAGGAAGCAGGACAAACGCTTTATGAACTACAACTTTAGAGAACAGATACAGGAGAAGGCAACAAAGGAGACTGAGAAGACATGGGCAGAGTCAGGAGAAAAATAAGAACAGTATGTTATGGAAACTAAGACAGGAAATGATTTTACAAAGAAGAGTGTTTCTAACTTTATGGCACATTGCAATAAATGAACACTGGATAATCAAATAATATTCAAATAAAATATTAAATAAAGCCATTAAATAGTTTTGTATAAAAAAACATAAAAGTATGCACTTTTTAAAGTCACTGTTAGTAGTAGGGTTTAGAACAAAACATTAACTTTGTAAAGTTTACGGGACTAACAGTAAAATTTTAACATTGGTCAAAATATCCTCTAACCTGGATATACTCATAAAATGACTTCTATGCCACATCTTGCATTAAGAAAGTTAATTTAACAGGAAACTTTGGTTTTTATATTCAATGTGTTCTAAGTTAATGCTATACATTAGGAAATGCAGTAATTGGTTTATTATCAATTCAATAATTATATATCAAAATGTCATGGTATTTTAAAATATTCAGTTAACAAAGACCCTATTCTAAGCTTGCCAAGGACACAGAAAAGCAGTGTAATAGCTGGTTAAAATAAATATTGAATGAGAATCTTAAAGACATTTTAAGTACCTTTTAACACCCCCCCAATTCTTCATTATAATTACATGGCTTTTATTAAACTAATAACAGCTTAGACAAAACAAAAATTTTGCTGTATGACTAGATTTATTCGTAGAGCAATATACAAATTTTCCACATGTTAATTTATCTTAAACAGGTTTGAGATTTTTATTCAGTCTTGTTTATGCTTTTATATTTACCTTAACCTAGAAACACTTTTTTTTCTGACAATGAAAATAATAGGTGAAGGTATTGACACTGATTAATTACATCTAAGAATTGTCTAACGCATTTGGCTGATTTCTGGTTTTATCTCACAATCTTTAACAAGAGCAATGGCAATTTCTGGATTAAATGGAATAGAGTCCCATTAGAAGGAAGAGGCTCTTGGACCACAGTGAGCTGTATTATTATGCTAAGTCTTTAGGGTAAGGACTTTAGGAAAAATTGGGGGGGCGGAGCAAGATGGCCGAATAGGAGCAGCTCCAGTCTTCAACTCCCAGCGCCAGCGACACAGAAGACCGGTGATTTCGGCATTTTCAACTGAGGTACTGGGTTCATCTCACTGGGGAGTGCC
>NW_020261888.1:0-3214 GCF_003255815.1 Theropithecus gelada
GTAGATGTGTGGTATTATTTCTGAGGACTCTGTTCTGTTCCATTGGTCTATATCTCTGTTTTGGTACCAGTACCATGCTGTTTTGGTTACTGTAGCCTTGTAGTATAGTTTGAAGTCAGGTAGCGTGATGCCTCCAGCTTTGTTCTTTTGACTTAGGATTGTCTTGGAGATGCGGGCTCTTTTTTGGTTCCATATGAACTTTAAAGCAGTTTTTTCCAATTCTGTGAAGAAACTCATTGGTAGCTTGATGGGGATGGCATTGAATCTATAAATTACCTTGGGCAGTATGGCCATTTTCACGATATTGATTCTTCCTATCCATGAGCATGGTATGTTCTTCCATTTGTTTGTGTCCTCTTTTATTTCACTGAGCAGTGGTTTGTAGTTCTCCTTGAAGAGGTCCTTTACATCCCTTGTAAGTTGGATTCCTAGGTATTTGATTCTCTTTGAAGCAATTGTGAATGGAAGTTCATTCATGATTTGGCTCTCTGTTTGTCTGTTACTAATGTATAAGAATGCTTGTGATTTTTGCACATTAATTTTGTATCCTGAGACTTTGCTGAAGTTGCTTATCAGCTTAAGGAGATTTTGGGCTGAGACAATGGGGTTTTCTAAATATACAATCATGTCATCTGCAAAGAGGGACAATTTGACTTCTTCTTTTCCTAACTGAATACCCTTGATTTCTTTCTCTTGCCTGATTGCCCTAGCCAGAACTTCCAACACTATGTTGAATAGGAGTGGTGAGAGAGGGCATCCCTGTCTTGTGCCAGTTTTCAAAGGGAATTTTTCCAGTTTTTGCCCATTCAGTATGATATTGGCTGTGGGTTTGTCATAAATAGCTCTTATTATTTTGAGGTACGTTCCATCAATACCGAATTTATTGAGCGTTTTTAGCATGAAGGGCTGTTGAATTTTGTCAAAAGCCTTTTCTGCATCTATTGAAATAATCATGTGGTTCTTGTCTTTGGTTCTGTTTATATGCTGGATTATGTTTATTGATTTGCGAATGTTGAACCAGCCTTGCATCCCAGGGATGAAGCCCACTTGATCATGGTGGATAAGCTTTTTGATGTGTTGCTGAATCCGGTTTGCCAGTATTTTATTGAGGATTTTTGCATCGATGTTCATCAGGGATATTGGTCTAAAATTCTCTTTTTTTGTTGTATCTCTGCCAGGCTTTGGTATCAGGATGATGTTGGCCTCATAAAATGAGTTAGGGAGGATTCCCTCTTTTTCTATTGATTGGAATAGTTTCAGAAGGAATGGTACCAACTCCTCCTTGTACCTCTGGTAGAATTCAGCTGTGAATCCATCTGGTCCTGGACTTTTTTTGGTTGGTAGGCTATTAATTGTTGCCTCAATTTCAGAGCCTGCTATTGGTCTATTCAGGGATTCAACTTCTTCCTGGTTTAGTCTTGGAAGAGTGTAAGTGTCCAGGAAATTATCCATTTCTTCTAGATTTTCCAGTTTATTTGCGTAGAGGTGTTTATAGTATTCTCTGATGGTAGTTTGTATTTCTGTGGGGTCGGTGGTGATATCCCCTTTATCATTTTTAATTGCGTCGATTTGATTCTTCTCTCTTTTCTTCTTTATTAGTCTTGCTAGTGGTCTGTCAATTTTGTTGATCTTTTCAAAAAACCAACTCCTGGATTCATTGATTTTTTGGAGGGTTTTTTGTGTCTCTATCTCCTTCAGTTCTGCTCTGATCTTAGTTATTTCTAGCCTTCTGCTAGCTTTCGAATGTGTTTGCTCTTGCTTCTCTAGTTCTTTTAATTGCGATGTTAGAGTGTCAATTTTAGATCTTTCCTGCTTTCTCTTGTGGGCATTTAGTGCTATAAATTTCCCTCTACACACTGCTTTAAATGAGGACACATGCTTTTTAAAATGACATTAATGTCACCACTTCCAGATGCTATTCCTATGAAACCACATAAATTCCCAAATCAGGTGGTTTTAGGCAAAAAAAGCTACTCTTTCATATGCAGTAAAAATGACCAATGTCTAATCATTTTTAATCTTCTAAAAAAAAAGAGTGATGGCTTGTCTAACATACTTCTAAGATTTTCAAACAAAAATATTCAGGACAGCACAGTGTTAGCAGAGAGATGAGCAAGCAGACCAAAGGAAAAAAAAGTCTTAATGACCCAGCATCTATATGGAAAGTTGAGGGATGATAGAGTAGGCACTATAGAATAGAAAAAGAAATTACATGCACTTTAAAATATGTGGCAAACCAGGCTGGCATCTACTTGGGAAAATGCGTTGCATTCTTCTCTATTCCATGAACAATAATCATCTTATTATATATTCAAATACAAAAGATAAAACCAGAATACTTTCAGAAGTCACAGGAAGATTTTTTTTTAACGAAGGATTAGGCAGAATTTTTTTTATGTAAGAAAAAAGTGATAAAGGAACAGACAAACTCAAACATATTAAAATTTAGGGAATAAAAAGAAAATAGAGTGGGCCAGGCATCGTGGCTCACGCCTGTAATCCCAGCACCTTGGGAGGCTGAGGCAGGGGATCACCTGAGGTCAGGAGGTTGAAACCAGCCTGGCCAACATGGCAAAAATCCCGTCTTTTGTTGTTTGTTTGTTTGTTTGTTTGTTTTTGAGACGGAGTCTCGCCTTGTCCCTTGGGCTGGGGTGCAGTGGCAAGATCTTGGCTCACTGCAACCTCCACCTCCCGGGTTCAAGCAATTCTCTTGCCTCAGCCTCCCGAGTAGCTGGCATTACAGGTGCCTGCCACCACGCTCAGCTAATTTTTTCTTATTTTTAGTAGAGACAGGGTTTCACCATGTTGGCCAGGCTGCTCTGGAACTCCTGACCTCGTGATCCGACCACCTTGGCCTCCCAAAGGGCTGGGATTACAGGCATAAGCCACCGTGTCAGGCCTAAAACCCTGTGTTTACTAAAAATATGAAAATTAGCTGGGTGTGGTGGTGGGTGCCTATAATCCCAGTTCCTCGGGAGGCTGACATAGGAGAATCACTTGAACTCGGGAGGCGGAGGTTGCAGTAAGCAGAGATGGCGCCACTGCACTCTAGCCGGGCTACAGAGCAAGACAGCATCTCCAAAAAACAAAAAACAACACTCAGACACCCAGATGAGAGGATACACATGTGTCCACTGTCATAAATTCTTCACCAAGCTACAAGAGGTGAACTGACATTTTGGTGAATCTTTATAAATCATCAATTTATCTATCA
>NW_020261889.1:0-3214 GCF_003255815.1 Theropithecus gelada
CGAAACTTTCCCAGAGACACCTGCCCCTGGTGGCAGAGAAAGCTTGGTATAACCAGAATCTGGGGAGATCTGTGTCTCTGCCCCTCCCTTCAGCACCTGGAGCCAATGCCTCCCAAATGCCAACCCTTGAGCCAGGAGTCTGAGAAGTTATTCACCCTCCCGAGCCTCAGCATGCTCATTGAAAAAATGCACGTGGGAATCCACGAAACTCAGAAGGAAAACTGGCTGTGGGGGTTTAGGTGACATGACAATTGCAGCCTAGCTGATCTCAGAGTACCTCCACCCCTGCCCCAGGGCTTGGAGTTCCCTGGACCCCTGGGAGAGCTTACACATCTGGATGGGTGGTTCCATCTCTCACACCACTCCAAGATTCAGGGGACTCAGGGGGTGCAAATCGCAGCGGACCTAGAGGTGGCTTGGCAAAGGGAATTCCCAGGAAGGTATGGACCCCGGTTTCGGTGCCCCTGACATGGACAAGACTCCCCAGCACCTGGCCCGTGTGTGTGGTCCGGATGGGACTGGCAGAGTCCTGGCCTGTGGGCAGAGAGACAGATATCACAGTTGGGTCTGTCCAATCGGTTGCCCTCCCAGACTGTTGGTATTGCTGCCTCCTTGCCATCCTCAGCTCAGCTCAAGGGATCCTGATCTATAAACACGGGCTTTATGAACTTTCTGCCTGTAACACTCCCTTCCCGCTCTGCCTTCCTGGGCCTGTCTCCATCCTACCAGGCTGAGGCTTCTCGGGGCCCGACATCATCATTCAGCCCTAGGACCTTCAAACAAAGGGTCACATGCCCTTGTTGGGACTAGAGTGTCCTTTCAACTGTGTGCCAGGTCATGTGACAGTAGGATGATGGTGGGAATTGGGCAGGCAAGGTTCCTGTCCTCAGGGATGTCATGTCCAAGGTGGCAAGAAATGACATAAATAAAGCATCCTCCAAACCATGAGTGATGTTGGTGAAAAGAGCTACAAGAGAGAAGTATGGCTGTGACTGGGACATAGAAAGCACAGCTGCTGGCTTGGGGACCCTAGTGGGACTCTGTCTCTGCAAAAAAATCAAGAAAATAAATTAGCAGGGCAAGGTAGCGCATGCCTGTAGTCCCAGCTATTTGGCAAGCTGAGGTGGGAAGATTGTATGAGCCTGGGAGGTTGAGGCTACATTGAGCCATGATCGGGTCACTGCACTCCAGCCTGGGTGACAGAGTGAGAACCTGTCTCAAAAAAAAAAAAAAAAAAAAAAAAAAGCAGCCTATCTGCTGTGGGAATCAAGGAGGGAGGGTAGCCCTCCAAAAGCAAAACAAAATAAAACCTAAAACCCAAATCTGATTATGCCTCTAAAATATAAATACAAGTTTAGAGGGAAGACAGGGGACAGAAGAACAGTTACAAGACACCACTGGGATGCAATCAGCAAAACTTAAATGGTGGGATCCTCTCCAGAACAAATAAAGTGGTCTCTTCAACATGCAACAAAATTTAGAAAGAAAATAAAAGAGAGGCAGAGGGTAAATCTGAAGACTGAAAGAGATTCAAGAAGCACAGAAAAATGACACATAATAAGAAGTGTTGGTAAGGATGTGGAAAACTTAGAACTTTCATACATTTCCGTTGGGAAGGTAAAATGGTGCAGCTGCTTTGGAAAACAGTTTGGCAGTTTTTCTGAGATTAAACATAGAGTTGCCATATGACTCAGCAATTCCACTCCTAAATATAAATCCAAGAGAATTGGCCAGGCATGGAGGCTCACACCTGTAATCCCATCACTTTGGGAGGTCAAGGTGGGTGGATCACCTGAGGTCGGGAGTGCGAAACCAGCCTGGTCAACATGTGAAACCCTGTCTCTACTAAAAATAGAAAAATTACCCATGCGTGGTGGCACGTGCCTATAATTCCAGCTACTTGGGAGGCTGAGGCATGAGGATCCCTTGAACCTGGAGATATAGGTTGCAGTGAGCCTGGGTGGCAGAGTGAGATTCCATCTCAAAAAAAAAAAAAAAAAAACCTACCAATTTGCAAAGTATGAACCTTATTTAATCCTGATTTATTTTTTAAAAATTTGTTTTAATACAAGTATCATTTATAAACATTAAAGAACATTTGACTATATATTTGATTAAATTGAGAACATATTATGTTGTGGAAATACACAAGTACATATATATATGTTTCTTTTTTTTTTTTTTTTTTTTTGGGACGGAGTCTGGCTCTGTTGCCCAGGCTAGAGTGCAGTGGCCGGATCTCAGCTCACTGCAAGCTCTGCCTCCCGGGTTCACACCATTCTCCTGCCTCAGCCTCCCGAGTAGCTGGGACTACAGGCGCCCGCCACCTTGCCCGGCTAGTTTTTTGTATTTTTTTAGTAGAGATGGGGTTTCACCGTGTTAGCCAGGATGGTCTCGATCTCCTGACCTCGTGATCCACCCGTCTCGGCCTCCCAAAGTGCTGGGATTACAGGCTTGAGCCACCGCGCCCGGCTTCTTTTCTTTTAGTAGGACATAACGAAAAATTTACAGATGTTATGATGTCTGGGATTTGTTTCAAATAACGGTGCAAGGGGGAGGTGGCCATCCAGAAAACACCCGGTTATATTCAACCTGAGAAAGCTGATTTAAAACAAAAACAAAAACAAGATCTTCATCACTGCTGAAGGTGGACAACGGGTACGCTGGATTTGGTACATTACTCTTTCTACCTCAGACTTGGCTCATCCCTTGGTGCTGTGCAGCCCTCTAGCAGCCTTGACCCTCTCTGTGCCTCAGGGAGGTTCACCTGCTGCAGTTATTCCCACCAGCTCCCACCTGCCTGGCACCTTCCCTTTTGGAATCTCAGGTTCTGCTATGTAGCATCTGAGCCCAGTTCCATAATAAAAAGTCAAAAAATAGGCCAGGCGTGGTGGCTGACATCTGTAATCCCAGCACTTTTGGAGGCTGAGGCGGGTGGATCACTTAAGGTTAGGAGTTCGAGAACAGCCTGGCCAACATGGTGAAACCCCGTCTCTACCAAAAGATACAAAAATTAGTTGAGCGTGGTGGCACGTGCCTGTAGACCCAGCTATTTGGGAGGCTGAGGCATGAGAATCGCTTGAACCCACCAAGCAGAGGTTGCAGTATCTCAAGGTGGCACCCCTGCACTCCAGCCTGAGCAACAGAGTCAGACCCTGTCTCAAGGAAAAAAAAAAAAAAAAAGTCAAAAAACAAAACAGCCTTAGGGAGCTAA
>NW_020261890.1:0-3214 GCF_003255815.1 Theropithecus gelada
AAGTCTACATGAGATATCATAGGAAATGAATTTCAGACTTTCTTCCACCAAACATTTCTTTTATTGTTTTCCAGGAACATTTGCATTGTTTTACCCTGATCTCATCTGTTCACTATTTGTGATTTTTTTTCAAGCCTCAGTTCACCTTTTTTTTTTTTTGAATGGAGTCTCATTCTGCAGCCCAGGCTGGAGTGCAGTGTTGTGATCTCGGCTCACTGCAAACTCCGCCTCCCGGGTTCAAGCGATTGACCTGCCTCAGCCTCCTGAGAAGCTGGGATTACACCCGGCTAATTTTTGTATTTTTAGTAGAGACTAGGTTCCACCATGTTGGCCAGGCTGGTCTCGAATTCCTGACCTTGTGATCCGCCCACCTCGGCCTCCCAAAGTGTTGGGATTATAGGCATGAGCCACCATGCCCGGCCCACCATTTTTTCATGTCCCCTTCTAGTCCTTTGAGATAATGCTTTCAGAATTTTGCCATTCTGCTGTGAGACCTGTTGTCTATTTGCATGAGAATAATTCCATGTGGAGGAGGTGACGGCCCAGTTGTTTGGTTTGGAGAAGCCCATGACTGCTCATTCTTCTGAGGCCCTGCCTGCACCAGGTGTATGGAATACCTTCATGTGACATGTACAGCTCTTCCAGCTGAGCATAAAAGCAGGCACCTCACCCTTTTATCAAATAATCGACTCAGAACTTTAATCAAGACAGATACAAGTATCTTAAGACCTGAATTTATTTTCTTTAATTTATTAGGTGTTGTGTTTTGTTTTGTGTACTAATTGCAATGTATAATTAAGGAACAGCGTAGGGTTGGCTAACATAGAAGGTGGTTAAACTCTCGTGCAGAATACCCTCTCAGTAAACTTTTAAAGGGCATGGGTTGTTGTTGAGCGATATAGAGAAAAGTCCTGACCTTTAATTCCTATTACTGCTTCTCATCTCTTGCTCTTATTTACTGTTTTGGGCTCTTCATGAAAGGGATTTTTTTCTAGTCCTCCCCAACTCTTGCTCATGGATAATTCAATAATAGTTAAGTCCGAAATGTCTTAAATGAGAAAAGTTTATTCCTATTTAGATTTCTAATTACTCCACAGAATTTGAATTCCACATAATTTGAGATTGCTTTAAGAGTTCACTAATATCCAGTGCTGGAGTGCTCTCTCATCACTAGTTATAGGGCACTAAATGTCAAATGTTCATCTGGTAATTTATGTTCTTATTTCACAACTTTCCTTAATTGCTTTTTTACATAAATCTGAGAAATGGTGATTAAAGTATTGCAGGCTTTGGCACATATCATCAGCTTGTAATATCTTCTGATACAGCGTTAAGTGCTTGGCTAACAGACCTACATCTGCATAGAGGTCTATGATAAATTTAAATTTTTCCAATCTCTAGATTTTTAAAGATTTCTTGGTGAATATTGGTGCTTAGCTACAGGATATTTTAGCAACACTTTGTCCAATCATGCTCTCCCAATCCGATGGGGCTTTGATTTGAATTTAATCTTATTATAACGTCTTGCAACTTATTCAAGTCTACTTTTATTGGTGTCTGTAAAGGTTTATGGTTTATGTCATGAAAGCTCCTGTATTTTTTTTCTTTTGGATTTTTAGTTACTGTACTATTGCAAATGGGATTCACCACCAGCAGCATCTTGGTTTTTTAACCTGGCTTTGCTGTGACCAGCATCTAGTTATAGACATACAATAACGTATAAAAACCACGACCTGTTTCTATGTTTGAAACTTCTGTTTAAGCAATCAGCAAGCCAGAAAGTACCACGACTACTATTTGCTAAGAATCCTGTGCTAGGAGCAATGCCCAACATTTAAAACTTCCCTAAGGACACACTGAATCGAGGCTTAAGATCCCTGTTATCTCGCCCCAAGACCCCAAGAGCCATTGTCACATATGTGGGTCCTCCTGGAAAAGCAACCCAGGAAGGCAGTGAAAACCTGTCCAGTGGTTCCAGCCTGCCACTGACCATGACAGAGCTGCTTTCACCTTTACAGATCCCATGTGGTTACCCTAAACATGCAACTAGGAAACCATATGAATTCCTTGCTCACCAGGTACTTCATGCATGATCAGAACAGTCCAGCCGGCCAACTTGCTGCCCCTCCAACACAGGGAGAGAGAAATGAACAGAAATCTAGGCAAGAATCCGTGGCCACTCTTTTCTTTGGCTGGAGCCATGACAATATTGATAGTTTTGCTATAGCCATCAGGAAGGAGAAAAATTGCTTTAGCTTGTCCCCAAGTTGTAGCATGGAAAATAAAATAATTTTGAACCACAGAGGAGTGGACCGATTCAGGTCCTCACAATCTTTTACAGGTCAACATTTTCTTAAGAGGGAGACTCCTTCACTCATTTTTTTTTTTTTTTTTTTTTTTTGAGATGGTGTCTCACTCTGTCACCCAAGCTGGAGTGCAGTGGAATGATCTTAGCTAACTGCAACCTCTGCCTTCTGAGTTCAAGCGATTCTCCTGCCTCAGCTTCCTGAGTAGCTGGAATTACAGGCATGGGCCACCACACTGGGCGAATTTTTTTGTATTTTTGGTAGAGACGGGGTTTCACCATGTTGACCAGGCTGGTCTCAAACTCCTGACCTCAAGTGATCTGCCTGCCTTGGTCTCCCAAAGTGCTGGGATTACAGGCATGAGCCACCGTGCCCAGCCCCTTCACTCATTCTTGAAATAAGACTATGGATTTCAGAATGGTCAGGCTCCTTCAGCAGTGTGAGAACTAGGCCTACGGGATGTCACTAGTCTCTTATTCTTCTGACTGGAACTATGAATGAGCCTGATGTTCTCATCAACCCCACAGCAAGTTCCACATAGATTTAGCTAGCAGGAAGAGCCATTTTATTCTGAAGGGGCTGGTCCAGTTTGCAAGTGTTTCCAAGCTTTCCAAAATTATCCTGTTTTACACTTATTACAGAAAACACTTCAAATGTTATTTATATATTGTTTTCTATTTCTGCAAATTTTCATACATACAGAAGCTTTTTAACACTGTTGACCAGTACCTGCACTCAGGGATTTTATTCGTAACTGTGTTTTTTAGTGACAAGTTTCCATCTCTTAACAAGGACCTCAAAGGAGGCAGAAAGAACCACTCCCCACTGACCTGAGGGACAAAAGGGAAAGAGAGAGAGAGAGAGGGAGGGAAATGACTCACAAAAAGCATGCTGGTGTCTCTTCACAA
>NW_020261891.1:0-3213 GCF_003255815.1 Theropithecus gelada
CGAAACTTTCCCAGAGACACCTGCCCCTGGTGGCAGAGAAAGCTTGGTATAACCAGAATCTGGGGAGATCTGTGTCTCTGCCCCTCCCTTCAGCACCTGGAGCCAATGCCTCCCAAATGCCAACCCTTGAGCCAGGAGTCTGAGAAGTTATTCACCCTCCCGAGCCTCAGCATGCTCATTGAAAAAATGCACGTGGGAATCCACGAAACTCAGAAGGAAAACTGGCTGTGGGGGTTTAGGTGACATGACAATTGCAGCCTAGCTGATCTCAGAGTACCTCCACCCCTGCCCCAGGGCTTGGAGTTCCCTGGACCCCTGGGAGAGCTTACACATCTGGATGGGTGGTTCCATCTCTCACACCACTCCAAGATTCAGGGGACTCAGGGGGTGCAAATCGCAGCGGACCTAGAGGTGGCTTGGCAAAGGGAATTCCCAGGAAGGTATGGACCCCGGTTTCGGTGCCCCTGACATGGACAAGACTCCCCAGCACCTGGCCCGTGTGTGTGGTCCGGATGGGACTGGCAGAGTCCTGGCCTGTGGGCAGAGAGACAGATATCACAGTTGGGTCTGTCCAATCGGTTGCCCTCCCAGACTGTTGGTATTGCTGCCTCCTTGCCATCCTCAGCTCAGCTCAAGGGATCCTGATCTATAAACACGGGCTTTATGAACTTTCTGCCTGTAACACTCCCTTCCCGCTCTGCCTTCCTGGGCCTGTCTCCATCCTACCAGGCTGAGGCTTCTCGGGGCCCGACATCATCATTCAGCCCTAGGACCTTCAAACAAAGGGTCACATGCCCTTGTTGGGACTAGAGTGTCCTTTCAACTGTGTGCCAGGTCATGTGACAGTAGGATGATGGTGGGAATTGGGCAGGCAAGGTTCCTGTCCTCAGGGATGTCATGTCCAAGGTGGCAAGAAATGACATAAATAAAGCATCCTCCAAACCATGAGTGATGTTGGTGAAAAGAGCTACAAGAGAGAAGTATGGCTGTGACTGGGACATAGAAAGCACAGCTGCTGGCTTGGGGACCCTAGTGGGACTCTGTCTCTGCAAAAAAATCAAGAAAATAAATTAGCAGGGCAAGGTAGCGCATGCCTGTAGTCCCAGCTATTTGGCAAGCTGAGGTGGGAAGATTGTATGAGCCTGGGAGGTTGAGGCTACATTGAGCCATGATCGGGTCACTGCACTCCAGCCTGGGTGACAGAGTGAGAACCTGTCTCAAAAAAAAAAAAAAAAAAAAAAAAAAGCAGCCTATCTGCTGTGGGAATCAAGGAGGGAGGGTAGCCCTCCAAAAGCAAAACAAAATAAAACCTAAAACCCAAATCTGATTATGCCTCTAAAATATAAATACAAGTTTAGAGGGAAGACAGGGGACAGAAGAACAGTTACAAGACACCACTGGGATGCAATCAGCAAAACTTAAATGGTGGGATCCTCTCCAGAACAAATAAAGTGGTCTCTTCAACATGCAACAAAATTTAGAAAGAAAATAAAAGAGAGGCAGAGGGTAAATCTGAAGACTGAAAGAGATTCAAGAAGCACAGAAAAATGACACATAATAAGAAGTGTTGGTAAGGATGTGGAAAACTTAGAACTTTCATACATTTCCGTTGGGAAGGTAAAATGGTGCAGCTGCTTTGGAAAACAGTTTGGCAGTTTTTCTGAGATTAAACATAGAGTTGCCATATGACTCAGCAATTCCACTCCTAAATATAAATCCAAGAGAATTGGCCAGGCATGGAGGCTCACACCTGTAATCCCATCACTTTGGGAGGTCAAGGTGGGTGGATCACCTGAGGTCGGGAGTGCGAAACCAGCCTGGTCAACATGTGAAACCCTGTCTCTACTAAAAATAGAAAAATTACCCATGCGTGGTGGCACGTGCCTATAATTCCAGCTACTTGGGAGGCTGAGGCATGAGGATCCCTTGAACCTGGAGATATAGGTTGCAGTGAGCCTGGGTGGCAGAGTGAGATTCCATCTCAAAAAAAAAAAAAAAAAACCTACCAATTTGCAAAGTATGAACCTTATTTAATCCTGATTTATTTTTTAAAAATTTGTTTTAATACAAGTATCATTTATAAACATTAAAGAACATTTGACTATATATTTGATTAAATTGAGAACATATTATGTTGTGGAAATACACAAGTACATATATATATGTTTCTTTTTTTTTTTTTTTTTTTTTGGGACGGAGTCTGGCTCTGTTGCCCAGGCTAGAGTGCAGTGGCCGGATCTCAGCTCACTGCAAGCTCTGCCTCCCGGGTTCACACCATTCTCCTGCCTCAGCCTCCCGAGTAGCTGGGACTACAGGCGCCCGCCACCTTGCCCGGCTAGTTTTTTGTATTTTTTTAGTAGAGATGGGGTTTCACCGTGTTAGCCAGGATGGTCTCGATCTCCTGACCTCGTGATCCACCCGTCTCGGCCTCCCAAAGTGCTGGGATTACAGGCTTGAGCCACCGCGCCCGGCTTCTTTTCTTTTAGTAGGACATAACGAAAAATTTACAGATGTTATGATGTCTGGGATTTGTTTCAAATAACGGTGCAAGGGGGAGGTGGCCATCCAGAAAACACCCGGTTATATTCAACCTGAGAAAGCTGATTTAAAACAAAAACAAAAACAAGATCTTCATCACTGCTGAAGGTGGACAACGGGTACGCTGGATTTGGTACATTACTCTTTCTACCTCAGACTTGGCTCATCCCTTGGTGCTGTGCAGCCCTCTAGCAGCCTTGACCCTCTCTGTGCCTCAGGGAGGTTCACCTGCTGCAGTTATTCCCACCAGCTCCCACCTGCCTGGCACCTTCCCTTTTGGAATCTCAGGTTCTGCTATGTAGCATCTGAGCCCAGTTCCATAATAAAAAGTCAAAAAATAGGCCAGGCGTGGTGGCTGACATCTGTAATCCCAGCACTTTTGGAGGCTGAGGCGGGTGGATCACTTAAGGTTAGGAGTTCGAGAACAGCCTGGCCAACATTGTGAAACCCCGTCTCTACCAAAAGATACAAAAATTAGTTGAGCGTGGTGGCACGTGCCTGTAGACCCAGCTATTTGGGAGGCTGAGGCATGAGAATCGCTTGAACCCACCAAGCAGAGGTTGCAGTATCTCAAGGTGGCACCCCTGCACTCCAGCCTGAGCAACAGAGTCAGACCCTGTCTCAAGGAAAAAAAAAAAAAAAAAGTCAAAAAACAAAACAGCCTTAGGGAGCTAA
>NW_020261892.1:0-3213 GCF_003255815.1 Theropithecus gelada
CCCTGCACAGCCCAAAATCCTTTAAACCTTGAGTCACCACAGCACATTCTCTTGCAAGGACAAGGTTGGGGGTAGGGTCACAGATTAACAGCATTTCAAATACAGAACAAAATGGAGTCTCTTATGTCTACTTCTTTCTATATAGACACAGTAACAATCTGATATTTCTTTTCCCCACATTTCCCCCTTTTCTTTTCAACAAAACAACCATTGTCATCATGACTGGTTCTCGATGGTCGCTGTCTCTTTGGAACTGTTGGGTATACCTGCCGACTAACAGCAGACAGAATAGGCGCACAAGGATTAATATGAAATTTACAACAGTAGTACTTTAGATGGTCTTAACCGAAATGACAGGGTTAAGATTTGCGAGGCCATCAGCAACTCCTGCAATTGCCTCAGTTTCTGGTACCAACACAGAGATCACATACTTCACAAGGTAATAAAATATCACAAAGCAAATGGAAGCAGGATGAGATCACAGGATGGCGTTAAAATTAAAATATTAAAATTAAAATTGCTAATGAAATTTTGGGCACGCCCTGTCATTGAAAACATCTTATCAGGAAACAGGGTTTGAGAGCAGACAACCTGTCTGACCAAAATTTATTAGGCAGGAATTTTCTCGTCCTAATAAGCCCGAGAGCACTACAGGAGACCGGGGCTTATTTCATCCCTTCGGCTTCGACCGTAAAAGGCGGCACGCTTCCAAGGGGGTCGTTCATAGGCCTACCCCCAGAGCGCATTCTCTTTCTCAGGGATGTTCCTTGCTGAGAAAAAGAATTTAGTGATATTTCTCCTATTTGCTTTTAAAAAGAGGAGAAATATGGCTCTGTTCCATCCGGCTCACCGGCGGCCAGTTCAAGGTCACCTCCCATGTTCCCTGAACATTGCTGTTATCCTGTTCTTTTTTCAAGATGCCCAGATTTCATATTGTTCAAACACACATGCTCTACAAACGATTTGTGCAGTTAACGCAATCATCACAGGGTCCTGAGGTGACATATATCCTCCTCAGTTTACAAAGAAGATGATGGGATTAAGAGATTAAAGTAAAGACAGACATAGAAAATTATAAAAGTATTAATTTGGGGAACTTATAAATGTCCATGAAATCTTCACATTTTATGTTTTTCTGCTGTGGCTTCAGCCGGTCCCTCCCTTCAAGGTCCCTGACTTCCCGCACATCTACACTTGATATCACCACTTTGTTCATCTTGTGAGTCAATGGTGGTCGATTTCGGTATTTCCGTCTCCGTGGAGGTGCAGAACTTCAAATGTTTAGTGGGTATCCAAACAGGAAGCTGATTTTCTCCTGGTGAAATACAAGCAAAACCTCTTCCCCAGGTTATCACCTTCCCTGTTTCCCATGTCTTATTTTTGTTGTCTTTCCACCAAATCAGTTTTCCTTCATGTGGGCTGTTCTTTTTACCAGTAAGATGTTCTGCAGAAGTAGTAGTCTGATTTCTATACATGTTTAAAAATTTTAAAGTGTAGAGTGCTAGATTAAGTTGCATCTGAGGAGTGGTACACTCCTTACTGTCTCCCCCTTCTTTTTGTTTAAATAACTGAGTTTTGAGGGTTCTATTAGTTCTTTCAACTATGGCCTGTCCTTGGGAAATATAAGGAATTCCTGTTGTTGTAGTAGCTTGAGTAGTTACATTTTGTTTATTTGAGACTAGGCAATTCTTTTTTAGATGGCCAATTTGACCACAATTATAACATTTTCCCCCAAATGTTCTAACTTGTCCTCCTAAAGCAACTCCTGTGATTGCTTGAGCCATAAGCATAGCTTTATGCATATCTCCTCCAATTCCATCGCAGGCTTTAACTCTGAGATTACATCTGATCCTGCCGGGACCCTTCCTTTTAATGGCTTAATGGCTGATTGACAATCAGGATTGCCGTTTTCATATGCCATCAACTCCACTATGACCTTACGGGCATTCTCATCGGTAATTGACTTTTGAGCAGCCTCTTGAAGTCTTGCTACAAAATCAGGGTAGGGCTCTTTAGAGCCTTGTCTTATTGTATTAAAGGAGGGGCAGGCCGTTCCTGGGTCTTGGATTTTCTCCCAGGCCCTAAGGCAGATAGCCCTAATTTGCTCAATGGCCTCATTTGGCATTATTACTTGTTGGCTAGCAGTGCTCCAGTTTTGACCTATTCCCAATAGTTGATCTACGTCTATGTTAATTGGAGGATTGGCAGTCCTATTTCTTCGGACCTGTTCTTGTGCCCCATCAATCCACCAAGTCTTAAATTGTAAAAATTGAGCGGGTGAGAGTGATGATTTTGCCAGAATCTCCCAATCATAAGGAATGAGTCTATGTCCATGAGCAATGGAATCTAATAGTGTTCTCATGTAAGGAGAGTTGGGTCCATACTGTTTTACTCCCTCTTTCATTTCTTTTAGTATTTTTATAGAAAAGGACTCATATCTGGCTTCAGCTACAGGAGGCTCTCCCTCTTGGGCCCCTTCTCCAGGTGGTCTTGATTCTAATATTACTGGGAATTGCCACGCTTCAATATATCCTTGTTTTCTTGCCTCATCAATAATTTTATGTAATGCACTACCCTGTGTACTAGGCGGTGCTGTAGGATTAAGTCTCATGGTGGGTGGCTGAGGATATGGCGCCCTGCCCTGTGGCGCTGGAAACATTCCTGGCTGTCCATATGGATTTTCTAGGGGCAGCCGATACTGAAGTTCGGCTGGCGGCCAGTATTGATAGGCTACTGGCAGCTGGGTCTTATTTTCTACCGGCTGATATTGTGGACACTGTATTTGGATTGGCATTGCCATGACAGAGACTCTTCTTTTTCTATTTGATCTTCTTTTGGAGTTTTTACTTGTTTAATCTGCATTTGAGGTTGTAAAGTTACAGGCATCTGAGCTGCTGTAAGAGGAGTTGGCCATCGTGGTTTAGACTCTGATGGCTCTGCTAATTCTGGACCTTTTTCTTCTAATTTTAACGTTTCAGGATATATCACCTGCTGTAATTGATTATCGTCAACGTTTTGCGTTGACCGAACCATTACCAGCTCTGCTACACATTTACAGTGTGAACTTTCCATTCCTTTCTGGGATTCTATCCCTGCCTCTTTTTCACAATCTACTGCACAGCTTTCAGGGACATCAGAAACTGAAATGCTATCTTCTTCTGTTTGAAACGGTTCTAAAGCTACTTTAATAATGACCCAATCATTCCATACTGT
>NW_020261893.1:0-3212 GCF_003255815.1 Theropithecus gelada
GAGTAGCAGGGACCAAATTTACTCTCCACTCTGAAGAAAACATCAACTCAGAGAAAAGAGAATATGAAATAGTGATTTTGCAAGACACTAAACATGAGTCCATAAAACTGTACATGAATAAAGTAGCATGATCTTTGATAGACTGGAAACAAATTAGAAGAGACCTACAACAGCCCCAGCTACTATGTGGAAAGAATGGTTCCAGGACGTCATGCAGGCCCAGGAGGTTGTCCGCTGTCTCCCTGGGTTGAGGCAGAGCAGTCTCGAAAGGCCAAGCTGGCCATAGTCCTTAGAGAAGAGTGGCGGAGAGGAGAGCACTGCACAGCAAGGGTGCTCCAGAGATCTAAAAAGAAACCCTCTGGAATCTTCAGTGGAGAACTGATTCGGGAGTGTTTGAGGAAACTATCTGAGGCAGGTAAATAACTACTGAAATGATTAAAAGGGGCAATTCCTGAAGCTCGCATAGAGCTAGAACTACCCACTGCTTATTCCCACCATCCAGAGAGGAAAGTCTCATAATTCATGGGACGTGGGATAGAGTTTGCATCAGTAGTAAAGCAAAATTAACCCTACACTAAATGTTGCTCTGATCTCAACTAACAACTTTCAAGCAAGACCCAAAATGTTTCCAAGTAACTAAACTTGTCATAAACGAAGCTTGGAATATTTCCAGGAAACGCAAATGTCCAGATTCAACAAAGTAAAATTCACAATGTCTACCATCCAATCAAATATTGCCAAGTATGGAATAAACAGGAAAATATAACCTAGAATGAGGAGAAAAAAATCCAAAACGATCAATCAATACTGACCAAGAAATAACACTGATAATCAAAATAGTAAACAAGAACATTTTTGTTTTATTATTGTATTCCATATATTCAATAAGTGAGAATGATGAGCAGGCATGAAAATCAGAGGTATGCAATATATAAAAGACATCTGATTTAACTTCTAGAGATTATAAAATGCATAAGCTGTGACTGTTGGCAGCTTAGAGATTGTAGAAGTTGTGTGAAGTTGAAGACTGCAACAGAAACCATTCAAAAAGAAAAAAGAAGAGAAAAAAAATTACTGACAAAAAATTAACAGAGCATCAATGAGTTAAGGGGCAACTTGGGATCCTAAAAGGGTGGAAAAACAGAAGAAATGTTTGAAGAAATCAGGAGTGAAAAATTTCCAGATTGGATGAAAACTATCAATTCAAAGATATAAAAATTTCAAAAAAACCAAAGTTCGAAAAAAATGAGAAAAGTACATCATTATCAGATGGGTTAAATCTAAAGATAAGGATAAAATATTAAAATTATGCTATAAACTTCTTGAGTAGTATTGAATGTAGTTCAACATAGTGACATACACAAAATGGCTACTTATTCTATACTAGTAGATTCATTTTGTCAAATCAAATCATTTCTTGCTACAGGTATTTTTAAAAGCTTAGATCTGTCGGTCATTTCTTAGTATTCCTTAGTATGAAGTGTTTCTTACCCCTTTACATATTTCTAGGAAGGTAGTTGACATATAACAAATAACTTTGAAATAAAAGTTTTAGTTCCAGTTTATTTATGCAGAAGCAAGAGATTTTGCAAAAGGAAGACTTGTTTTCAATAATGTAATGGTCTAGCTGATGGTCAACTGACTCAACTTTTAAAATTTTATTATGTAGTAAGAAAGTTGGGAAGGTAGTGTGACTCCATTTACTTAATCCTGGGACACGTTAAAAAGAGGACTTTCTGAAAGTCCTCTTTAGTGTATAAATAAATAATACTTTATGAAGTATTGTATAAATAAATAGTATATACATAATAGTATATACATAATAGTATATACCTAATAAAATAGTATATACATAATAGCATATATAAATAAATACATAAATAAAAATAGTATATACATAATAGCATATATAAAAATAAATAGCATATAAATGAGTAATACTTTATGAAATATTATTTTAATAAGGCAGCTATATTGAATGCATTGTTGAACTGTAAAAATGATTGCAAACCAAAATAAGAGAGATAGATAGATAGATTGGATAGATTAAATGATTGATAGATACATAGATACATATATAGATAGATAATAGATAAAAATAATTCTTTTGCAGAAATTTGGAAATAAAGTGAATATAAAAAATGTATATATTAGCTTAGAACTGGCATCCATTAATGGAAAAATTATATTATACTTTTCCCTCAAATTTCCTTACTTTCACTGAAACCAGCCTGTATATAACAATAGCCAGTCCTTATATGGCTGTGCAGTTTATCCTAATGTAGTTACTCACCTTCCTTTGTACCCTGAATGTGGGCTCTTTGAGACCCACTGCTGCTTCACCATCTGGAGACTCCTCAGGCTCTTCTCTTAGTCTGTGGTTTTATGTCAAATCCTTTTATCCTTTAATTTCCTCATCTGTACATCCTCCTTAGCACTAAGGCATCTTATGATAATGATTATACACATGTGACATTGCCCTAGATGTAAATCAATCATGGCAAATACCCTGGCAGAGAACAGTATCTCTCTATAAGGGCATACAAAAGGAAACTGTATTCTGCTTGAAAAGAAATATTTCTGAGATCACTCTATCTCAGAAAGTCATTTTAATCCTGAATTTTTATTCACCTATGCATCCTTGTATCTGCCATCTCTTTCTACCCTACATTCCTTCTATTTTTCCCAGGGCTAAGTACCTGTGTGCTTTTCCCTTCTATTTCAAAATGTCCTTTCACCGCCTCTCCTATGTGGGCTAGATGTTGGGACACAAGTACTAGTTTGGAACAAACATCTGTGTCCTTTTCAGGCAAGAAGAAATGAGAGTGAGGTCAGGCATCTGGTTAAGGACACAGGAGGCATCCCTGTCTTGTTTCTTAATTAGTTCTTCTAAGATCTTTCATTCCATACATAATGTTTATAATTTAAAATTCATAGGGTCTTATGTTGAAAGGAAGAAACCACTGTGTGGAATATAAAATAAAAACTCATTTTACAGTGGAAAAATAATTTAATCTATCCAACTTATTATTTTTCCTGGGCATAAAGAAAATACAATAATTAGGTAGCTGCATATTTTAATAGCTTTTTTTTTTTTTTTTTTTTTTTTTTTTTTGGGGTTTCTTTTTGTCTCCCCTGGTGGGGTGGGGGGGAGCGGTCTCGGGTGACTTCTGACTTCTTCCTTTGGTCTCAGATCTTTTTAAATATTAAAT
>NW_020261894.1:0-3212 GCF_003255815.1 Theropithecus gelada
TTTTAATTCATCTCACAGAGTTACATCTGTATTTCGTGGATATCTTTAGTAGCCTTATTTCTGTGGAATCTGAGAACAGATATATCGGATCCCTTTGAAGACTATAGGGACAACGGAAATATCCTCCGATAACAAAGAGAAAGAAGCTTTCTGAGAAACTTCTTTGTGTTCTGTGAAGTCATCTCACAGAGTTACACCTTTCCCCTCCAGAAGCCTTTCGCTAAGACAGTTCTTGTGGAATTGGCAAAGTGATATTTGGAAGCCCATAGAGGGCTATGGTTTAAAAGGAAATATCCTCAGATGAAATCTGGAAAGAAGCTTTCTGAGAAACTGCTGAGTGTTCTGTTAATTCATCTCACAGAGTTACATCTGTATTTCGTGGATCTCTTTGCTGGCCTTATTTCTGTGGAATCTAAGAACAGATATTTCGTATCCTTTTGAAGACTATACGTCCAAAATAAATATCCTGCCGATAACAAAGAGAGAGAAGCTTTCTGAGAAACTTTTTTGTGTTCTGTGAAATCATCTCACAGAGTTACAGCTTTCCGCTCAAGAAGCCTTTCGCTAAGGTAGTTCTTTTGAAATTGGCAAAGTAATATTTGGAAGCCCATAGAGGGCTATGGTGAAAAAGGAAATATCCTCAGATGAAATCTGGAAAGAAGCTTTCTGAGAAACTGCTGAGTGTTCTGTTAATTTATCTCACAGAGTTACATCTGTATTTCGTGGATCTCTTTCCTAGATTTATTGCTGTGGAATCTGAGAACAGATATTTCGGATCTCTGTGAAGACTATAGGGCCAAAGGAAATATCCTTCGATAACAAAGAGAAAGAAGCTTTCTGAGAAACTTCTTTCTGTTCTGTGAAATCAACTCACAGAGTTACTGCATTCCCCTCCAGAAGCCTTTCGCTAAGACAGTTCTTGTGGAATTGGCAAGGTGATATTTGGCAGCCCTTAGAGGGCTATGGTGAAAAAGGAAATATCCTCAGATGAAATCTGGAAAGAAGCTTTCTGAGAAACTGCTGAGTGTTCTGTTAATTCATCTCCCAGAGTTACTTCCGTATTTCGTCTATCTCTTTGCTAGCCTTATTTCTGTGGAATCTGAGAACAGATATTTCGGATCCCTTTGAAGACTATAGGGCCAAAGAAAATATCCTCCGAAAACAAAGAGAAAGAAGCTTTCTGAGAAACTGCTGAGTGTTCTGTTAATTATGTCACAGAGTTACATCTGTATTTCGTGGATCTCTTTCCTGGCTTTATTGCTGTGGAATCTGAAACAGATATTTCGTATCCCTTTGAAGACTATAGGGTCAAAGGAAATATCCTCCGATAACAATGAGAAACAAGCTTTCTGACAAACTTCTTTGTGTTCTGTGAAATCATCTCACAGAGTTACAGCTTTCTCCTCCAGAAGCCTTTCGCTAAGACAGTTCTTGTGGAATTGGCAAAGTGATATTTGGAAGCCCTTAGAGGGCTATGGTGAAAAAGGAAATATCCTCGGATGAAATCTGGAAAGAAGCTTTCTGAGAAACTGCTTGGTGTTCTGTTAATTAATCTCACAGAGTTATATCTGTATTTCGTGGATCTCTTTGCTAGCCTTATTTCTGTGGAATCTGAGAACAAATATTTCGGATCCCGTTGAACACTATAGGGCCAAAGGAAATATGCTCCGATAACAAAGAGAAAGACGCTTTCTGAGAAACTTCTTTGTGTTCTTTCAAATCATCTCACAGAGTTGCAGCTTTCAACTCAAGAAGCCTTTCGCTAAGACAGTTCTTGTGGAATTGGCAAAGTGATATTTGGACGCCCATAGAGTGCTATAGTGAAAAAGGAAATATCCTCGGATGAAATCTGGAAAGAAGCTTTCTGAGAAACTACTTAGTGTTCTGTTAATTCATCTCACTGTGTTACATCTGTATTTCGTGGATCTCTTTGCTAGTCTTATTCCTGTGGAATCTGAGAACAGATAATTCGGATCCCTTTGAAGACTATAGGGCGAAAGGAAATATCCTCTGATAACAAGGAGAAAGAAGCTTTCTGAGAAACTTGTTTGTGTTCTGTGAAATCATCTCACAGAGTTACAGCTTTCCCCTCAAGAAGCCTTTCGCCAAGACAGTTCTTGTGGAATTGGCAAAGTGATATTTGGAAGCCCATAGAGGGCTATGGTGAAAAAGGAAGTATCCTCAGATGAAATCTGGAAAGAAGCATTCTGAGAAACTGCTTAGTGTTCTGTTAATTCATCTCACAGAGCTACATCCGTATTTGATGGGTCTCTTTGCTAGCCTTATTTCTGTGGAATCTGAGAACAGATATTTCGGATCCCTTTGAAGGCTATAGGGCCAAAGGAAATATCCTCCGATAACAAATAGAAAAGCGCTTTCTGAGAAACTTCTTTGTGTTCTGTGAAATCATCTCACAGGGTTACACATTTCCCCTCTAGAATCCTTTCGCTAAGACAGTTCTTGTGGAAATTGCAAAGTGATATTTGGAAGCCCCTAGAGGGCTATGGTGAAAAAGGAAATATCCTGCGATGAAATCTGGAAAGAAGATTTCTGAGATACTGCTCTGCGTTCTGTTAATTCATCTAACAGTGTTACATCTTTATTTCGTGGATCTCTTTGCTAGCCTTATTTCTGTGGAATCTGAGAACAGATATTTCGGATCCCTTTGAAGATTATAGGGCCAAAGGAAATATCCTCCGATAACAAAGAGAAAGATGCTTTCTGATAAACTTCTTTGTGTTCTCTGAAATCATCTCACAGAGTTACAGCTTTCCTCTCAAGAAGCCTTTCGCTAAGAGAGCTCTTGTGTTATTGGCAAAGTGATATTTGGAAGCCCATAGAGGGCTATGGTGAAAAAGGAAATACCCTCGGATGAAATCTGGAAAGAAGCTTTCTGAGAAACTGCTTAGTGTTCTGTTAATTCATCTCACAGAGTTATATCTTTATTTGCTGGATCTCTTTGCTAGCCTTATTTGTGTGGAATCTGAGAACAGATATTTCGGATCCCTTTGAAGACTATAGGTCCAAAGGAAATATCCTCCGATAACAAAGAGAAAGAAGCTTTCAAAGAAACTTCTTTGTGTTCTGTGAAATCATCTCACAGACATACAGCTTTCCCCTCAAGAAGCCTTTCGCTAAGAGAGTTCTTGTGGAATTGGCAAAGTTATATTTGGAAGCCTATAGAGGGCTGTGGTGAAAAAGGAAATATCCTC
>NW_020261895.1:0-3211 GCF_003255815.1 Theropithecus gelada
GAGGATATTTCCTTTGGCCCTATAGTCTTCTAAGGGATCCGAAATATGTGATCTCACATTACACAGAAATAAGGCTAGCAAAGAGATCCACGAAATACAGATGTAACTCTGTGAGATGAATTAACAGAACACTAAGCAGTTTCTCAGAAAGCTTCTTTCCAGATTTCATCTGAGGATATTTCCTTTTTCACCATAGACCTCTATGGGCTTCCAAATATCCCTTTGCCAATTCCACAAGAACTGTCTTAGCGAAAGGCTTCTTGAGGGGAAAGCTGTAACTCTGTGAGATGATTTCACAGAACACAAAGAAGTTTCTCAGAAAGCTTCTTTCTCTTCGTTATCAGAGGATATTTCCTTTGGCCCTATAGTCTTCAAAGGGATCCGAAATATCTCTTCTCAGATTCCACAGAAATAAGGTTAGCAAACAGATCCACGAAATACCGATGTAACTCTGTGAGATGAATTAACAGAACACTAAGCAGTTTCTCAGAAAGCTTCCTTCCAGATTTCACCTGAGAATATTTCCTTTAACACCGTAGCACTCTAC
Organism: Theropithecus gelada; assembly: GCF_003255815.1. Lineage (NCBI taxonomy): Eukaryota > Metazoa > Chordata > Mammalia > Primates > Cercopithecidae > Theropithecus > Theropithecus gelada. The sequence continues at coordinate 548 of NW_020261895.1, forward strand.
GGGCTTCCAAATATCACTTTCCGAATTCCACAGGAAGTGTCTTTGCGGAAGGCTTCTTGAGGGGAAAGCTGTAACTCTGTGAGATGATTTCACAGAACAAAAAGAAGTTTCTCAGAAAGCTTCTTTGTCTTTTTTATCTGAGGATATTTCCTTAGGCCCCGTAGTCTTCAAAGGGATCCGAAATATCTGTTTTCAGAATCCACAGAAATCAGGCTGGCAAAGAGATTCACGAAATACAAATGTAAATCTGTGAGTGGAAGTCAGACAACACAGAGCAGTTTCTCAGAAAGCTTCTTTCCAGATTTCATCTGAGGATATTTCCTTTTTCATCATAGCCCTCTATGGGCTTCCAAATATCACTTTGCCAATTCCACAAGAACAGTCTTAGCGAAAGTCTTCTTGAGGGGAAAGCTGTAACTCTGTGATATGATTTCACCGAACACAAAGAAGTTTCTCAGAAAGCTTCCTTCAATTTGTTATTGGAGGATATTTCCTTTGGCCTTATAGTCTTCAAAGGGATCCGAAATTTCTGTTCTCAGATTCCACAGAAGTAAGGCTAGCAAGGAGATCCACGAAATACAGATATAACTCTGTGAGTGGAAGACACACGTCACAGAGCAGTTTCTCAGAAACCTTCTTTCCAGATTTCATCTGAGGATATTTCCTTTTTCACCATGGCCTCTATGGGCTTCCAAATATCACTTTGCCAATTCCGCAGGAACTGTCTTAGCGAAAGGCTTCTTGAGGGGAAAGCTGTAAGTCTGCGAGGTGATTTCACAGAACACAAAGAAGTTTCTCAGAAATCTTCTTTTTCTTTGTTATCGGAGGATATTTCCTTTGGCCCTACGGACTTTAAAGGGATCCGAAATATCTGTTCTCAGATTCCACAGAAAAGAGGGTAGCAAAGAGATCCACGAAATGCAAATGTTACTCTGTGAGTGGAAGTCACACATCAGAGAGCAGTTTCTCAGAAAGCTTCTTTCCAGATTTCATCTGAGGATATTTCCTTTTTCATCATAGCCCTCCAGGGGCTTCCAAATATCACTTTGCCAATTCCACAAGAACTGTCATAGCGAAAGGCTTCTTGAGGGGAAAGCTGTAACTCTGTGAGATGATTTCACAGAACACAAAGAAGTTTCTCAGAAAGCTTCTTTCTCTTTGTTATCGGAGGATATTTCCTTTGGACCTATAGTCTTCAAAGGGATCCGAAATATCTGTTCTCAGATTCCACAGAAACAAGGCTAGCAAAGAGATCCACGAAATTCAGATGTAACTCAGTGAGTGGAAGTCACACATGACAGAGCAGTTTCTCAGAAAGCTTCTTTCCATATTTTATCTGAGGATATTTCCTTTTTCACCATAGCCCTCTAGGGGCTTCCAAATATCACTTTTCCAATTCCACAAGAACTGTCTTAGCGAAAGGCTTCTTGAGGGGAAAGCTGTAACTCTGTGAGATGATTTCACATAACACAAAGAAGTTTCTCAGAAAGGTTCTTTCTCATTGTTATCGGAGGATATTTCCTTTGGCCCTGTAGTGTTCTAAGGATTCGAAATATCTGTTCTCAGATTCCACAGAAATAAGGCTAGCAAAGAGATCCGCGAAATACAGATGTAACTCTGTGAGATGAATTAACAGAACACTAAGCAGTTTCTCAGAAAGCTTCTTTCCAGATTTCATCTGAGGATATTTCCTTTTTCACCATAGCCATCTAAGTTCTTCCAAATATCACTTTTCCAATTCCACAAGCACTGTCTTAGCGAAAGGCTTCTTCAGGGGAAAGCTGTAACTCTCTGAGATGATTTCACAGAACACAAAGAAGTTTCTTAGAAAGCTTCTTTCTCTTTGTTATCGGAAGATATTTCCTTTGGCCCTATAGTCTTCAAAGGGACCCGAAATATCTGTTCTCAGATTCCACAGAAATTAGGCTAGCAAAGAGATCCACGAAATTCAGATGTAACTCAATGAGTGGAAGTCACACATCACAGAGCAGTTTCTCAGAAAGCTTCTCTCCAGATTTTATCTGAGGATATTTCCTGTTTCACCATAGCCCTCAATGGGCTTCCATGTATCACTCTGCCAATTCCACAGAAACTGTCTTAGCGAAAGGCTCCTTGAGGGGAAAGCTGTAACTCTGTGAGATGATTTCACAGAACACAAAGAAGTATCTCAGAAAGCTTCTTTCCAGAATTCATCTGAGGATATTTCCTTTTTCACCATAGCCCTCTATGAGCTTCCAAATATCACTTTGCCAATTCCAGAGGAACCGCCTTAGCGAAAGGGATCTTGAGGGGAAAGCTGTAACTCTGTGAGATGATTTCACAGAACACAAAGAAGTTTCTCTGAAAGCTTCTTCCTCTTTGTTATCAAAGGATATTTCCTTTGGCCCTATAGTCTTCAAAGGGATCCGAAGTATCTGTTCTTAGATTCCACAGAAATAAGGCTAGCAAAGAGATCCGCGAAATACAGATGTAACTCTGTGAGATGAGTTAACAGAACACTGAGCAGTTTCTCAGAAAGCTTCTTTCCAGATTTCATCTGAGGATATTTCCTTTTTCACCATAGCCCTCTATGGGCTTCCAAATATCACTTTGCCAATTCCACAAGAACTGTCTTAGTGAAAGGCTACTTGAGGGGAAAGCTGTAACTCTGTGAGATGATTTCAC
>NW_020261896.1:0-3210 GCF_003255815.1 Theropithecus gelada
TACTGCTTTCCCCTCAAGAAGCCTTTCGCTAAGACAGTTCTTGTGGAATTGGCAAAGTGATATTTGGAAGCCCATAGATGGCTATGGTGAAAAAGGAAATATCCTCAGATGAAATCTGGAAAGAAGCTTTCTGAGGAACTGCTGAGTGTTCTGTTAATTCATCTCACGGAGTTACATCCTTATTTAGTGGATTTCTTTGCTAGCCTTATTTCTGTGGAATCTGAGAACAGATATTACGGATCCCTTTGAAGTCTATAGTTCCAAAGGAAATATTCTCCGATAACGAGGAGAAAGAAGCTATCTGAGAAACTTCTTTGTGTTCTGTGAAATCATGTGACAGAGTTACAGCTTTCCCCTCAAAAAGCCTTTCGCAAAGACACTTCTTGTGGAATTGGCAAAGTGATATTTGGAATCCCATAGAGGGCTATGGTGAAAAAGGAAATATCCTCAGATGAAATCTGGAAAGAAGCTCTCTGAGAAAATGCTGAGTGTTCTGTTAATTCATCTCACAGAGTTACATCTGTATTTCGTGGATCTCTTTGCTAGCCTTATTTCTGTGGAATCTGAAAACAGATATTTCAGATCCCTTTGAGGACTATAGGGCCAAAGGAAATATCGTCCGATAACAAAGAGAAAGAAGCTTTCTGAGAAACTTCTTTGTGTTCTGTGAAATCATCTAACAGAGTTACTGCTTTCCCCTCTAGAAGCCTTTCGCTAGGACAGTTCTTGTGGAATTGGCCAAGGGATAATTGGAAGCCCATAGAGGGCTATGGTGAAAAAGGAAATATTCTCAGATGAAATCTGTAAAGAAGCTTTGTGGGAAACTGCTGAGTGTTCTGTAAATTCATCTCACAGAGTTACATCTGTATTTCGTGGACCTCTTTCCTTCTTTATTGCTGTGGAATCTGAGAACAGATATTTCGGATCCCTTTGAAGACTATAGCGCCAAAGTAAATATCCTCCGATAACAAAGGAAAGAAGCTTTCTGAGAAACTTCTTTGTGTTCTGTGAAATCATCTCAGAGAGTTACAGCTTTCCCCTCCAGAAGCCTTTCGCTAAGACTGTTCTTGTGGAATTGGCAAAGTGATATTTGGAAGCCCATAGAGGGCTATGGTGAAAAAGGAAATATTCTCAGATGAAATCTGGAAAGAAGCTTTCTGAGAAACTGCTGAGTGTTCTGTTAATTCATCTCACAGAGTTACATCTGTGTTTCGTGGATCTCTTTGCTAGCCTTATTTCTGTGGAATCTGAGAACAGAAATTTCGGATGCCTTTGAAGACTATAGGGACAAAGGAAATATCCTCCGATAACAAAGAGAAAGAAGCTTTCTGAGAAACGTCTTTCTGTTCTGTGAAATCAACTCACAGAGTTACTGCTTTCCCCTCCAGAAGCCTTTTGCTAAGACAATTCTGGTGGAATTGGCAAGGTGACATTTGGCAGCCTATTGAGGGCTATGGTGAAAAAGAATATCCTCAGATGAAATATGGAAAGAAGCTTTCTGAGAAACTGCTGAGTGTTCTGTTAATTCATCTCCCAGAGTTACATCTGTATTTCGTGGATCTCTTTGCTAGCCTTATTTCTGTGTAATCTGAGAACAGATATTTCGGATTCCTTTTGGTAGTATATGGCCAAAGAAAATATCCTCCAATAACAAAGAAAAAGAAGCTTTCTGAGAAACTTCTTTGTGTTCTGTGAAATCAACTCACAGAGCTACTGCTTTCCCCTCAAGAAGCCTTTCACGAAGACAGTTCTTGTGGAATTGGCAAAGTTTTATTTGGAAGCCCATAGAGGGCTATGGTGAAAAAGGAAATATCGTCAGATAAAATCTGGAAAGAAGCTTTCTGAGGAACTGCTGGGTGTTCTGTTAATTCATCTCACGGAGTTACATCAGTATTTAGTGGATCTCTTTCTAGCCTTATTTCTGTGGAATCTGAGAACAGATACTTCGGATCCCTTTGAAGACTATAGGGCTAAAGGAAATATCCTCCGATAACAAAGAGAAAGAAGCTTTCTGAGAAACTTCTTTGTGTTCTGTGAAATCATCTCACAGAGTTACAGCGTTTCCCTCAAGAAGCCTTTCGCTAAGACGGTTCTTGTGGAATTGGAAAAGTGATATTTGGAAGCCCGTAGAGGGCTATGGTGAAAAAGGCAATATCCTCAGATGAAATCTGGAAAGAAGCTTTCTGAGAAACTGCTGAGTGTCCTGTTAATTCATCTCAAAGAGTTACATCTGTATTTCTTGGATCTCTTTGCTAGCCTTATTTCTGTGGAATCTGAGAGCAGATATTTCAGAACCCTTTGAAGACTATAGGGCCAAAGGAAATATGCTCCGATAACAAAGAGAAAGAAGCTTTCTGAGAAACTTTTTTGTGTCTGTGAAATCATCTCACAGAGTTACAACTTTCCCCTCAAGAGGCCTTTTGCTAAGACAGTTCTTGTGGAATTGGCAAAGTGATATTTGGAAGCCCATATTGGGCTATGTTTAAAAAGGAAGTATCCTCAGATGAAATCTGGAAAGAAGCTTTCTGAGAAACTCCTGAGTGTTCTGTTAATTCATCTCCCAGATTTACATCTGTATTTCGTGTATCTCTTTGCTAGCCTTATTTCTGTGGAATCTGAGAACAGATATTTCGGATCCCTTTGAAGACTATAGGGCCAAAGGAAATATCCTCCGATAACAAAGAGAAAGAAGCTTTCTGAGAAACTTCTTTCTGTTCTGTGAAATCAACTCACAGAGTTACTGCTTTCCCCTCCAGAAGCCTTTCGCTAAGACACTTCTTGTGGAATTGGCAAGGTGATATTTGGCAGCCCGTAGAGGGCTATTGTGAAAAAGTAAATATCCTCAAGTGAAATCTGGAAAGAAGCTTTCTGAGAAACTGCTGAGTGTTCTGTTAATTCATTTCCCAGAGTTACATCTGTATTTCGTGGATCTCTTTGCTAGCCTTATTTCTGTGGAATCTGAGAACAGATATTTCGGATCCCTTTGGGGACTATATGGCCCAACAAAATATCCTCCGATAACAAAGAGAAAGAAGCTTTCTGAGAAACTTCTTTGTGTTCTGTGAAATTAACTCACCGAGGCCGGGCGCGGTGGCTCAAGCCTGTAATCCCAGCACTTTGGGAGGCCGAGACGGGCGGATCACGAGGTCAGGAGATCGAGACCATCCTGGCTAACACGGTGAAACCCCGTCTCTACTAAAAAATACAAAA
>NW_020261897.1:0-9073 GCF_003255815.1 Theropithecus gelada
CTTGCTTTATGAATCTGGGTGCTCCTGTATTGGGTGCATATATATTTGGGATAGTTAGCTCTTCCCGTTGTATTGATCCCTTTACCATTATGTAATGGCCTTCTTTGTCTCTTTTGATTACCATGCTAAATTTCCTTTATTCAATATATATGTTTGGTTACTTTTTATGATGGAAAATGTGCCAGCTTATAATGCCCTACATTTTTACTAATTTCACTACATTTATCTAAGTGAATATTAAACTTTGGAATAGAGCATTCCTTGCCAGAATCCAACTTAAATAAAACTACACATTTATCTTTAAGCAATTATTATCAAATATGCTTTAAAAACTTCTGAATAATTTCAGAGATCCTCTACACTTAAAGAATTTCTTGTCATACAATCCTTAACCTAGACATTTCAAAAGGTTATGCCATTTCTTCAGACAGGAAAATAATTAACACAATAAATAAATATGTGAATAAAGGAGAGGACTCTGTGCCGTTTACGTTTCTTTACTGTGCTAATTTGTATTTATCAGGTTTTTGAAACTCATCACAAAATATATTGTTATCTTTTTGATATTGACTCTTCCTGTATATTAATCTGGTTTATCATTCCATTTATTTATTAGGTCTTTTTTAAATGCATTAGTTATTTTTTAAAAATTATTTTCTCTATAAAGATCTTGAATATATTTAATTTGACTTATTCCTATATGTCACTTGGGCTGCTGTTTCTGTACGTTCGGTTTTTAAAATTTTTATTTTGAAAACAGTCTTGCTAAATAGTAAAGTATTGATTTTTATATTGATTTTATGTATTTTAATTTTGCTTATTTGGCTTTATTTTATCTTTAGATTCTATTGAATTTTCTGTATTGACAATAATTGTAGAAAATTATGAAAACATTTAAAATAATTCCTTTGCTATTTCTGTATGATTTATTCCTTTTTCTTCTTTTACTGGGCTACATAGGACTTCTGGTAAATATCCTGTTGAATAGAATCCACGTTAGCGGGTAGTTTTGTTTTGTTTCTTACTTTTAGATAATATTTTTATAATTATTTTATCACACTGATATTTGCTACAGTTTTTTTGTTAAGTAGCTTTTGTTCTATATAATAGTTTTTCTTATAATTCTGTATGTGTTTCATACATGAGCTTTAAATTTTACCGAAATCTTTGATTTTAACTACCACGAAAATCACCTTAAATGTATTCATGTATCAAAATTAATTAGATCTGTTTGCATTCCTAGGCATAATTCCGCTTGATCATGGTGTGTGTGCATATGTGTGTGTGTTTGTAAACATATATGCATTTATTTCACTGGTATTCTATTGTTTTCTTTATGGTTTTGTGTTTATCTTTATAAAAGCAATTGCCCCACAATTTTCTTTGCTTACAATACTGAACCACTGATATTAGGTTGGATAATCTGATTTATTCATTCTACCAATTTAAATATTTATTTTATTTAAAACTCATCCTCACAGAAACACCCAGAATAATGTTTGACTAAATACCTGGGCAACCTATGGCCCACTCAAGTTATGAAAGTAACCATCACAAATGCCCTTCTCTATTACTATTATATTAAATGAGATAGGTAAAAATACCTGTAATTTTTTGTCTTTTAAAATATTTAATCAACATTTTACATATGAGAGAATTTATCCATTTCTTTAAAATTCCAATATATATCAACCTTAAACTATATCATGTGGTCATGGTGTTATTTTTATGAATAGATTCTTTACTAATGTTCCATATTCAAGTTTTTAGTCTTCTCAAGGAAGTAGCATATGATTTTGTTAATAAGATCTATTATTTCTTTGCTTTCCATTTCATCTGTTTCTGCTTTTATGTTTAATTTTCTCCCTTCTTTCTTGGATTTTATGTTGTTCATGAATTGAATACTTAGCTTATGAACTTTATATCTTTCCTTTTTTTCTAATGTGAGTATTACAGCTATTATACTCTAAGTATCTCTTGCTTCATATCTCAAATTTTTGTAGAATCTCCTTTTCATTTAGAACTGAATATTTAATGCTTTACATTATGATGTTATCTGTAACTTTTGAATGTTCCAATCTTTCAAAAGGAACAGACCAGAAGTTTAGTTTTAAATTTTAAACCATAAAACTCTCTTTGTACTATTCGTACTAGAGAAGGCAAAAGTGCTATAAATGGAGAAGCCAAAACTTCATGTTTGCATCCAACAGTTTATTTCTTACTCAACAAAGGTTAGTGAACTCTTCATGTGGTGATCATCTCAGAACTCCTCCTTCCATCTTCCAAGCTACCTGGGAACTGGTGATTTTAAAAACTCCTCACTAGTTTTGAAATCACCTATTTTACCATTCTCAGTCTTACTGTGTTTTGTTGTTTTTACAACAGAGATAATATCTATTTCTCAGTGTTTTGGTCATCAATATATAAAATTATCTAGAAAAAAAGTTTGAAAGCTATAAAGGCTCACATTCCAATTTATAATGTATCATATACAGCAGGATTTAAGTATTATACTCAGAGGAGAAAGAAAAAAACCGAATTATTTCTAAGTAGGTGTTCTTTCTGTTGGATAGTTAGCTTGTATATGTTCTTGTAAACTTTGTATTATAATGTGTTTTATTTTTAGTCACTATGTTTCAACTCTTTTTTCCTGTAACTAGTGGTATAACAAATATCACTGTGCTTGTATCCTTCAATATTTATGTCTTCAGTTTTGGAGAAGATGCTTAGAGGTGGGACTACTGTGTCAAATTGACTACTTGATCAAATTCTAACCAACAATGACTGGGACTTCAATCTCTACTGCACTGGTTGCAATTAGATTTCAGAGCCTAGAAATTCTGGTATGTTAGTTTTTAGTTGTTAATTTTTTTTTTTTTTTCAGATTAGTGCTCTGCTAAAAGAAATAGGAAATTATGAATAATAAATATGCATTCCTTTCATCACTGACCCTGGGAAAGTGACTTTTAGGCACTAATATTATTTGTCCTCAGCCTATATCCTCCATCTAATTTCCTCCTACTCTTCTGCTCAAATTAATTCGGCTCTAAAGGTCTCTAGTTGTACTGTCACAAAGCCATTGAACTTGGCCGCTTTTGATTAAAATGTTACCTCCTGAGAGAGGATTTCCAGGATGACTGTGTTTTCTAGAGTTGCCATAACAAAGTATTACAGACTGGGTGTCTGAAACAACATAAATTTATTTTCTCACAATTCTGGAGGCTAAAATGTAAGATCAAGATGTTGGCAATGTTGATTTCTTCCGAGGCGCCTCTCCTTCACTTGTAAATAACCATCTTCTGTGTCTTCATGTCATCTTCTCTATCTGTGTCCAAGTTTACTCTTCTTATAAAGACACTAGTCATATTTGATTAGACCCCTCCCTAATGACCTCGTTTTAACTAATTACCTCTCTAAAGTCTCTATCTCCAAATGCAATCATATGCTGAGGTACTAGGGGTTAGAGCTTCAGCCTATGAATTTGGAGGGAACATAATTCTGCCCATAGTAGTATATATCTCCCCAGAGTCACATTATTATTATTGTTGTTATTGTTATGAAATAAAATGACACCTTGAATATCCATTTTCACAATGAATTATTCATTCAGTGGCTTATAACTGTAAGTGGACTGTATCCAATTATTTTTGTAGTTATTTGGACCTGTCATATTTTCTTGGATTCTGAATAATAACCATAGTGTTAAATATATTCACCACTTTATAATAAAACATATTCAGTCAATTCAGCATGCATTTACATATTGTATGACTAAGATTTGTGATTCTATATCAGTGCTTTAAGAAATTCAATTTTATGCAATAATACTGCTCTGACTGGCTAGAAAGATAGGGATTAATAATGCAGGTTCATAAACAGGCTTCTTAAACACTAGTTGGAGATATTCTGGAGTGGGTGGAAACTTTAAATTGGGAATTATATCAGATGTTCTGGAGTTTCCTTCTACAGCTCAGAAATGGCTATTTAATTCATCCTCCTATTCCTATATTTCTAAAGTCATATGTGCATGAAATGACTGTTTTCCATGTGCAAAGATGAACTAAATTAAGTCTGGATATCCATCTACCCACCTGCAATAAAACCATACACAAAAATTAAGTTTTTAAACATTTTACAGCTATTAATTAAAAATACATACACATATACACAACATAATTATTTTAGTAAGATTATCTGATATTTAAAATGTAGTTGAACTGATCATATATGTCATGGCTTATCCTTAGATATGAAACACATTTAATGCATTTTAATGATTTTAATATACTGCATGGTTTGTTATACTAACTGTAAATATTAAATGGTATTTTGCTAACTTTATACTTGTGAGAAAAATATCTAGTATGTATGTGAGTGAAATTTTAATTGAACAGATGTTTGTTACAGGTGAAGACTAAATAATGAAGAAAATTCTAAGTTATTTAAGTGGTTTGTGCTATAATATTTGATTAAGTTCTTCCTAGGGAGCAGAGAATATTTAGAAATATCTACCTTTAGAAGTTTGTAGAAACAGCTTTATACATGAAAAAAATACGAATTTCTTTACAACTCGTTCATTCAGTTGGTTACCAGCAAAATTCTGTAGTCAATTAATATAGCTTAAATGAAGTGTTCATCTCTCAGCAATCATTACACTACAAATTAAATTTTAGTACACTTCAACTTGAGTAAGTGCCATCAAAGACTGAAGTCCTATTGGCTAAAGCATCATTGTCATCTCAATTGTATTTTTCCCTTTGGAGATGTGAATTATTCCTTTCTTACGATGTTACAGAAAGATAGATTATGAAATGCTTCATTTTTCTGCATTTTTTTAGTAGTTCACTTTTAATAAATTTGAACTTTAATCTTACATTGATGTCTGGGTGATCATAAATATGTATAATCATAAACTCTTTTCTTATGAGGCTAATTTACAAATAAAGAGAATATATTTTACAATTTATACCTTAAACCTGAGGAAGCCTTATAAATATATGCTGCATTGAGCAAAGATTATACTGATGCATTTAAGTCACTCAATCTTACTTTTTTATGGCCAAATCCTGAATTGTGATCATTTTGAAATTGTAATGTGTGGGTAGAACAGATGTGTAAGGCTTAGTTAAAAATGAAATGCCCATAAAAGTAATCTTAGTTGTCAAGTGACTATTCACATACAAAGGGGTTTTTATTCACGGGAGTGGATTTAAAACCAAGTTAAAGAACTTAAAGAAATATTTTAACTACATGTTCTTATAGCATGCATGTAAAGCCAGGTGATTTACTAAGAATGGGTATATCCTTTCACAAGTGGAGTTTATTATTGACCTAAGAATGAAGGAATTTATGAAATAAATATGCATGCATATTGTAATCTCCTAGAGGTGAATCTTCTTATGCTAAAAATATAACCTTTTAAAAACTTGATCAAATAGGAAGTAAAATTTAAACATCTTTGAAAATTATCTTCATTAAACATTCAGCCAGATGCATAAAATTGACAGAATATAATTGACATATTAGATATAAAAACCAACACAATTGGGTTTTATAAATAACTAATAAATTAATTGAATTAATGTATTGAAAATTTTTCCTGCAGCATGGTTCCAGCTTTGTCTTGCCAGTAGCAACGTAGTCTAGTGCCAGGTTCCTCAGAGCCTTGCTAGAAGAATGTGAGGTCACTCTTTTTCATTTTCACCAATATGATAGGTGAGAAGTGTTATCTTAATGATGTTTTAATTTGCACTTCTCTAAGTGAGGATAAATATTCTTACATGTGTTTAAGAGCCCAGTTACATACCTTTAATGTGTTTTCTGTGTGTGTCTTTCTCTTAATTTTCAATTTTTTGCCTAGTGTCACTATTTTTTAAAAGTTCTTTATATTATTAGGAACATTAGCCCTTTGTTTGTGGTACATATTGCAAATATTCTTCTCAAGTGTTGCAGTTGTCTTTTGAGTATATGGTGTTTTTTAGCCATAAAATTTGCTGTCATTTTTTAGGTAAAGTTATTGATATTTTATTTATCTGACTTTTGAAATTTAACTAGGAAGTATTTCTTTTATACTGAGATTAAGGAGGAATTAACAGGTGTTTTCTTCTACAACTTGTATGGCTACATTTTTTTTCTACATTTAGATCTATAATCCATTTAGAGTTAAGTTCTTGAGTATGGTAGTGAAGTATGGGCCTAATTTTATCTTTTTCCAGATGGTTAACCAATTGTCCCTGAACCATTTATTAAGATGTCCTTTGTTGCCTTGGTAATTTGAAATGCCACCTTTATCATGCACTATATAATAAATTTCTATATATACTTGGGTCTACTTCTGGACGTTTATTCTATTCCAGTGATCTTCTTGCCTATTCATATGCCAGCACCTCACAGTTTTAGTTTATTAATAGAGCACTTATCCCAACAATTTTTCAAATTGATCTTGCTTGTTGCATATATCAATAGTTCTTTTCTATTCGTGATAGTATTCCAACGTAAGAATGTTTCACAGTTGTTTAGCCATGTTTCTGTTAATGGCCACCTGAAGTGTCTCAAGGTTTGTTTATATATTGAGTAAAGATGTTAGGAACATTCTTGTAAAAATTTTTTTGAGGATAGATATTTCAAATTATATTGGTTAAATGCCTACAGGTGGAATGACTGTGATGTGGAATAAAATATTTTGTTTATTTGTTTTGCTTTAGTTAGTTTTCAAGTTTTACAAGAAACGGCCACACATTTGCCAAACATGGTTTACTATTTTATAGTCTCACCAATGATGTGTGAGAGTCCCAATTGCTGCACACTGTTGCCAATACTTGGTGATGTTAGCCTGTTTTTCTTATCTGTCTTTCTGATGGGTGTGAGCTCTCATTGTGGGTTTATTTTTTATTTGCCTCATAAAAAATAATGTTGAACAATTTTCTAATGTTTATTGACAACTTTTATGTTTCCTTTATGAGGTATCTATTAATTATTATGTTGGCTATACATTTTTCATGTATGTCTTTATCAGTTGAAGGAATCCTTTATGTATTTGCAACTGTCTGAGGTATCACAGGTATGGATTGCATCTTAACAAATTCTTTTTCTAGATTTATTAAAATGGCCTTATGCTTCTTTCTTTTAATTCTGATAATATGTGCCTTATGAGAACAGATTTTCAAATTTTAAACTAGCTTTGCATTAATAGTTTATTGTCTTTACAATGTTTTATTGGATATATTGGCTAACGTGTTAAGTATTTTTTCATCTACATTCATAAGGGGTATTGGTCTGAAATTTTCTCTTATTTTAATATGTGTTAGAGTTTGGTTTCAAGTTATGTCAGTCTTGTATAATGCATTTGGAGGTATTTCTTTATTTTACATCCTCAGAAGAATCTCTGTACTACTATTGATATATATTTGATATGGCTTAGTGGTGTCCCCACCCAAATATCACCTTGAATTGTAATAATGTCCACATGCCAAGGGTGGGGCCAAGTGGAGAAAATTGAATCACAGGTGTGATTTCCCTCATACTGTTCTCATGGTAGTGAATAACTCTCACAAGATCTGATGGTTTTATATATGGGAATTCCCCTGCACAAATTCTCTTTCCTGCTGCCATGTAAGACATGACTCCTCATTCACCTTCAGTCATGATTGTGAGGCCTCTCCAGTCACGTGGAACTGTGAGTCCATTAAAACTTTTTATCTTTATAAATTATCTACTCTCACATATGTTTTATTAGCAGCATGAGAACAGACTAATACAATATTCAAATAATGTTTGTTATAATTCACCAGTGAAATCATGTGGGCCTGAAGTTTTCTCTGTGGGACTATGCTTTACAGTAAATTCAGTTTCTTAAATAGAAACTGGGATACTCAGATTTTATATTTCATCATGTATCAGTTTTTATAAGTTACATCTGTAAGAGTATTTTCTATTTCATTTAAGTAGTCAAACCCTTTGGGGGAATCTAGTTTTTTAAAATAATATTCACTTATTATCTTTTTAATATCAAAAGGATGTGTAGTCATTGTCCAGATTTTACTATTGATATTGCTAACTTGTGGTGTCTCTCTTTTTCTCTTAATCAGTATAGATAGTTATAGATTTTGTTGATACTTCTTAAAAAAATAAAATTTGGCTTTAATGTCAGCTATTATGTCTGTTTCTGTTTTAATCATTTTAGTTTTTTAATTATTTTCTTTGTTCTATGAATTTCAAATATACTTTTGTCTTAATTATTTAACAAAATCTCTTCTGAAGAAGAGATTCAGGTATTTGATAATAGACCTTTCTTCTTCTCTAACACAATAATTTTATTTTAATTATTTATTTTATTCCTTCATCTTTTATTTGAAGTTCAAGGGTACATGTGCTATCAGGTTTGTTACATAGGTCAACGTGCACCATGGTGGTTTGCTGCACAGATTGTCCCATCACCTAGGTATTAAACCCAGAATTCATTAGCTATTCTTCTGATTCTCTTCCTTCCCCAAGCCCTGAACTGACAGGCCCCAGTGTGTGTTGTTCCCCACCATGTGTCCATGTGTTTCATCATTCAGCTCCCACTTATTTTTTTTTTTTTTTTTTAATTTATTTATTATTATACTGTAAGTTGTAGGGTACATGTGCATAACGTGCAGGATTGTTACATATGTATACTTGTGCCTTGTTGGTGTGCTGCACCCATCAACTCGTCATTTACATCAGGTATAACTCCCAATGCAATCCCTCCCCCCGCCCCCCTCCCCATGATAGGCCCCGGTGTGTGATGTTCCCCTTCCCGAGTCCAAGTGATCTCATTGTTCAGTTCCCACCTATGAGTGAGAACATGCGGTGTTTGGTTTTCTGTTCTTGTGATAGTTTGCTAAGAATGATGGATTCCAGCTGCATCCATGTCCCTACAAAGGACACAAACTCATCCTTTTTTATGGCTGCATAGTATTCCATGGTGTATATATGCCACATTTTCTTAATCCAATCTGTCACTGATGGACATTTGGGTTGATTCCAAGTCTTTGCTATTGTGAATAGTGCTGCAATAAACATACGTGTGCATGTGTCTTTATAGCAGCAT
>NW_020261898.1:0-3210 GCF_003255815.1 Theropithecus gelada
TACCCAGGCAAACAGGGTCTGGAGTGGACCTCAAGCAATCTCCAACAGACCTACAGCTGAGGGTCCTGACTGTTAGAAGGAAAACTATCAAACAGGAAGGACACCTACACCAAAACCCCATCAGTACATCACCATCATCAAAGACCAGAGGCAGATAAAACCACAAAGATGGGGAAAAAGCAGGGCAGAAAAGCTGGAAATTCAAAAAACAAGAGCGCATCTCCCCCGGCAAAGGAGCGCAGCTCATCGCCAGCAACGGATCAAAGCTGGACGGAGAATGACTTTGACGAGATGAGAGAAGAAGGCTTCAGTCCATCAAATTTCTCAGAGCTAAAGGAGGAATTACGTACCCAGCGCAAAGAAACTAAAAATCTTGAAAAAAAAGTGGAAGAATTGACGGCTAGACTAATTAATGCAGAGAAGGTCATAAACGAAATGAAAGAGATGAAAACCATGACACGAGAAATACGTGACAAATGCACAAGCTTCAGTAACCGACTCGATCAACTGGAAGAAAGAGTATCAGCAATTGAGGATCAAATGAATGAAATGAAGCGAGAAGAGAAACCAAAAGAAAAAAGAAGAAAAAGAAATGAACAAAGCCTGCAAGAAGTATGGGATTATGTAAAAAGACCAAATCTCCGTCTGATTGGGGTGCCTGAAAGTGAGGGGGAAAATGGAACCAAGTTGGAAAACACTCTTCAGGATATCATCCAGGAGAACTTCCCCAACCTAGTAGGGCAGGCCAACATTCAAATCCAGGAAATACAGAGAACGCCACAAAGATACTCCTCGAGAAGAGCAACTCCAAGACACATAATTGCCAGATTCACCAAAGTTGAAATGAAGGAAAAAATCTTAAGGGCAGCCAGAGAGAAAGGTCGGGTTACCCACAAAGGGAAGCCCATCAGACTCACAGCAGATCTCTCGGCAGAAACTCTACAAGCCAGAAGAGAGTGGGGGCCAATATTCAACATTCTTAAAGAAAAGAATTTTAAACCCAGAATTTCATATCCAGCCAAACTAAGTTTCATAAGTGAAGGAGAAATAAAATCCTTTACAGATAAGCAAATGCTTAGAGATTTTGTCACCACCAGGCCTGCCTTACAAGAGACCCTGAAGGAAGCACTCAACATGGAAAGGAACAACCGGTACCAGCCATCTCAAAAACATGCCAAAATGTAAAGACCATCGAGGCTAGGAAGAAACTGCATCAACTAATGAGCAAAATAACCAGTTAATATCATAATGGCAGGATCAAGTTCACACATAACAATCTTAACCTTAAATGTAAATGGACTAAATGCTCCAATTAAGAGACACAGACTGGCAAACTGGATAAAGAGTCAAGACCCATCAGTCTGCTGTATTCAGGAGACCCATCTCACACGCAGAGACATACATAGGCTCAAAATAAAGGGATGGAGGAAGATTTACCAAGCAAATGGAGAACAAAAAAAAAGCGGGGGTTGCAATACTAGTCTCTGATAAAACAGACTTTAAACCATCAAAGATCAAAAGAGACAAAGAAGGCCATTACATAATGGTAAAGGGATCAATTCAACAGGAAGAGCTAACTATCCTAAATATATATGCACCCAATACAGGAGCACCCAGATTCATAAAGCAAGTCCTTAGAGACTTACAAAGAGACTTAGACTCCCATACAATAATAATGGGAGACTTCAACACTCCATTGTCAACATTAGACAGATCAACGAGACAGAAAGTTAACAAGGATATCCAGGAATTGAACTCATCTCTGCAGCAAGCAGACCTAATAGACATCTATAGAACTCTCCACCCCAAATCAACAGAATATACATTCTTCTCAGCACCACATCGTACTTATTCCAAAATTGACCACGTAATTGGAAGTAAAGCACTCCTCAGCAAATGTACAAGAACAGAAATTATAACAAACTGTCTCTCAGACCACAGTGCAATCAAACTAGAACTCAGGACTAAGAAACTCAATCAAAACCGCTCAACTACATGGAAACTGAACAACCTGCTCCTGAATGACTACTGGGTACATCACGAAATGAAGGCAGAAATAAAGATGTTCTTTGAAACCAATGAGAACAAAGATACAACATACCAGAATCTCTGGGACACATTTAAAGCAGTGTGTAGAGGGAAATTTATAGCACTAAATGCCCACAAGAGAAAGCAGGAAAGATCTAAAATTGACACTCTAACATCGCAATTAAAAGAACTAGAGAAGCAAGAGCAAACACATTCGAAAGCTAGCAGAAGGCTAGAAATAACTAAGATCAGAGCAGAACTGAAGGAGATAGAGACACAAAAAACCCTCCAAAAAATCAATGAATCCAGGAGTTGGTTTTTTGAAAAGATCAACAAAATTGACAGACCACTAGCAAGACTAATAAAGAAGAAAAGAGAGAAGAATCAAATCGACGCAATTAAAAATGAAAAAGGGGATATCACCACCGACCCCACAGAAATACAAACTACCATCAGAGAATACTATAAACACCTCTACGCAAATAAACTGGAAAATCTAGAAGAAATGGATAATTTCCTGGACACTTACACTCTTCCAAGACTAAACCAGGAAGAAGTTGAATCCCTGAATAGACCAATAGCAGGCTCTGAAATTGAGGCAACAATTAATAGCCTACCAACCAAAAAAAGTCCAGGACCAGATGGATTCACAGCTGAATTCTACCAGAGGTACAAGGAGGAGTTGGTACCATTCCTTCTGAAACTATTCCAATCAATAGAAAAAGAGGGAATCCTCCCTAACTCATTTTATGAGGCCAACATCATCCTGATACCAAAGCCTGGCAGAGATACAACAAAAAAAGAGAATTTTAGACCAATATCCCTGATGAACATCGATGCAAAAATCCTCAATAAAATACTGGCAAACCGGATTCAGCAACACATCAAAAAGCTTATCCACCATGATCAAGTGGGCTTCATCCCTGGGATGCAAGGCTGGTTCAACATTCGCAAATCAATAAACATAATCCAGCATATAAACAGAACCAAAGACAAGAACCACATGATTATTTCAATAGATGCAGAAAAGGCTTTTGACAAAATTCAACAGCCCTTCATGCTAAAAACGCTCAATAAATTCGGTATTGATGGAACGTACCTCAAAATAATAAGAGCTATTTATGACAAACCCACGGCCAATATCATACTGAATGGGCAAAAACTGGAAAAATTCCCTTTGAA
>NW_020261899.1:0-3209 GCF_003255815.1 Theropithecus gelada
GCTGTAACTCTGTGAGTGGAAGTCACACATCACAAAGCAGTTTCTCAGAAAGTTTCTTTCCATTTTTTTCCGAGGACATTTTCTTTTTTACCCTAGCCCCCTAGGGGCTTCCAAATATCACTTTGCAAATTCCGCAAGAACAGCCTTAGCGAACAGCTTCTTGAGGGGAAGCTGTAACTCTGTGAGAAGAATTAACAGAACACGAAGCAGTTTCTCAGAAAACTTCTTTCCAGATTTCATCTGAGGATATTTCCTTTTTCACCATAGCCCTCTATGGGCTTCCAAATATCACTTTGCAAATTCCACAAGAACAGGCTTAGCGAAGGACTTCCTGAGGGAAAAGCTGGAACTCTGTGAGATGATTTCAGAGAACACAAAGAAGTTTCTCAGAAAGCTTCTTTCTCTTTGTGATCGGAGGATATTTCCTAGGGGCCTATAATATTCAAAGGGGTCCGAAATATCAGCTCTCAGATTCCACAGGAATAAGGCTAGCAAACAGATCCACAAAATACAGATGTAACTCTGTGAGTGGAAGTCACACATCACAAAGCAGTTTCTCGGAAAGATTCTTTCCAGTATTTCTCTGAGGATAGTTTGTTTTTCATCATAGCTCTCTATGGGCTTCCAAATATCACTTTGCGAAATCCAGAAGAACAGGCTTAGCGAGCGGCCTCCGTAGGGGAAAGCTGTAACTCTGTGAGATGAATTAACAGAACACTAAGCAGATTCTCAGAAAGCATCTTTTAAGATTTCATTTGAGGTTATTTCCTTTTTCATCGTAGCCCTCTTTGGGCATCGAAATATCACTTCGCAAATTCCACAAGAACAGGCTTAGTGAAAGGCTTCTTGAGGGGTAAGCTGTAACTCTGTGAGATGATTACACAGAACACAAAGAAGTTTCTCCGAAAGCTTCTTTCTCTTTGTGATTGGAGGATATTTCCTTGGCCTTATAGTCTTCAAAGGGATCCGAAATATCAGTTCTCAGATTCCACAGAAATAATACTAGCAAACAGATCCACGAAATACAGATGTAACTATGTGAGTGGAAGTCACACATCACAAAACAGTTTCTCAGAAAGCTTCTTTCCAGTTTTTCTCGGAGGATATTTTCTTTCTAACCATACCCCTCTATGGGCTTCCAAATACCACTCTGCGATTTCCACAAGAACAGGCTTAGTGAGCGGCTTCTTGAGGGGAAAGCTGTTACTCTGTGGGATGAATTAACAGAAGACTAAGCAGTTTCTCAAAAAGCTTCTTTCCAGATTTCATCTGAGGATATTTCCTTTTTCACCATAGCGCACTATGCCTCTATGGGCTTCGAAATATCACTTTCCAAATTCCACAAGAACGGTCTTAGCGAAAGGCTTCTTGAGGGGAAAGCTGTAACTCTATGAGATGATTTCACAGAACACAAAGAAGTTTCTCAGAAAGCTTCTTTCTCTTTGTGATCGGAGGATATTTCCTTTAGCCCTAGAGTTTCAAAGGGATCCGAAATATCAGTTCTCAGATTCCACAGAAATAAGGCTAGCAAACAGATCCCCGAAATACAGCTGTAACTCTCTGAGTGGAAGACACACATCACAAAGGAATTTCTCAGAAAGCTTCTTTCCACATTTCATCTGAGGATATTTCCTTTTTCCCCGCAGCCCTCTATGGGCATCAAAATATCACTTTGCAAATTCCAAAAGAACACCCTTAGCGAAAGGCTTCTTGAGGGGTAAGCTGTAATTCTGTGAGATGATTTCACAGAACAAAATGAAGTTTCTCAGAAAGCTTCTTTCTGTTTTTGATCGGAGGATATTTCCTTTGGCCCTATAGTCTTCAAAGGGATCCGAAATATCAGTTCTCAGAGTAAACATAAATAAAACTAGTAAACAGATCCACGAAATACAGATATAACACTGTGAGTGAAAGTCACGCATCAAAAAGCAGTTTCTCAAAGAGCTTCTTTCCAGTTTTTATCTGAGGATATTTTCTTTTTCACCATAGCCCTCTATGGGCTTCCAAATATCACTTTGCAAATTCCACAAGAGAAGGCTTAGCGAGCGGCTTCTTGAGGGGAAAGGTGTAACTCTGTGAGATGAATCAACAGAACACTAAGCAGTTTCTCAGAAAGCTTCTATCCAGATTTCATCTGAGGATATTTCCTTTTGCCCCGCAGCCCTCAATGGACATCGAAATATCACTTTTCAAATTCCACAGGGACAGGCTTAGCGAAAGGCTTCTTGAGGGGAAAGCTGTAACTCTGGGAGATGATTTCACAGAACACAAAGAGGTTTCTCAGAAAGCTTCTTTCTGTTTGTGATCGGAGGATATTTCCTTTGGCCCTATAGTCTTCAAAGGGATCCGAAGTATCTGTTCTTAGATTCCACAGAAATAAGGCTGGCAAAGAGATCCACGAAATACAGATGTAACTCTGTGAGTTACAACTGTGACACAGTTACATCTGTGACACAGTTACATCTGTGAGTGGAAGTCACACATCACAAAGCAGTTTCTCAGAAAGTTTCTTTCCAGTTTTTCTCTGAGGATATTTTCTTTTTCACCATACCCCTCTATGGGCTTCCAAATGTCACTTAGCGAATTCCACAAGAAAAGGCTTAGCGAGCGGCTCCTTGAGGGGAAACTGTAATTCTGTGAGATGAATTAACAGAACACTAAGCAGGTTCTCAGAAACCTTCTTTCGAGTTTTCATCTGAGGATATTTGCTGTTTCACCATAGCCCTCTATGGGCAGCGAAGTATCACTTTGCAAATTAGACAAGAACAGGCTTAGCGAACGGCTTCTTGAGGGTAAAGCTGTAACTCTGTGAGATGATTTCACAGAACACAAAAAACTTTCTCAGAAAGCTTCTTTCTCTTTGTGACCAGAGAATATTTCCTTTGGCTCTATAGTCTTCAAAGGAATCCGAAATATCTCTTCTCAGATTCCACAGACATAAGGCTATCAAAGAGATCCACGAAATACAGATGTAAATCTCTGAGTGGAAGTCACACATCACAAAGCAGTTTCTCAGAAAGCTTCTTTCCAGTTTTTCTCTGAGGATATTTTCTTTTTCACCATATCCCCCTATGGGCTTTCAAATATCACTTTGCGAATTTCACAAGAACAGGCTTAGCGATCGGCTTTTTGAGGGGAAAGCTGTAACTCTGTGAGATGAAATAACAGAACACTAAGCATTTTCTCAGAAAGCTTCTTTCGAGTTTTCA
>NW_020261900.1:0-3209 GCF_003255815.1 Theropithecus gelada
GATATTAGCCCTTTGTCAGATGAGTAGATTGCAAAAATTTTCTCCCAATCTGTATGTTGCCTGTTCACTCTGATGGTAGTTTCTTTTGCTGTGCAGAAGCTCTTTAGTTTAATGAGATCCCATTTGTCAATTTTGGCTTTTGCTGCCGTTGCTTTTGGTGTTTTAGACATGAAGTCTTTGCCCATGCCTATGTCCTGAATGGTACTACCTAGGTTTTCCTCTAGGATTTTTATGGTATTAGGTCTAACATTTAAGTCTCTAATCCATCTTGAATTAATTTTCGTATAAGGAGTAAGGAAAGGATCCAGTTTCAGCTTTCTACTTATAGCTAGCTAATTTTCCCAGCACCATTTATTAAATAGGGAATCCTTTCCCCATTTCTTGTTTCTCTCAGGTTTGTCAAAAATCAGATGGCTGTAGATGTGTGGTATTATTTCTGAGGACTCTGTTCTGTTCCATTGGTCTATATCTCTGTTTTGGTACCAGTACCATGCTGTTTTGGTTACTGTAGCCTTGTAGTATAGTTTGAAGTCAGGTAGCGTGATGCCTCCAGCTTTGTTCTTTTGACATAGGATTGTCTTGGAGATGCGGGCTCTTTTTTGGTTCCATATGAACTTTAAAGCAGGTTTTTCCAATTCTGTGAAGAAACTCATTGGTAGCTTGATGGGGATGGCATTGAATCTATAAATTACCTTGGGCAGTATGGCCATTTTCACGATACTGATTCTTCCTATCCAGGAGCATGGTATGTTCTTCCATTTGTTTGTGTCCTCTTTTATTTCACTGACCAGTGGTTTGTAGTTCTCCTTGAAGAGGTCCTTTACATCCCTAGTAAGTTGGATTCCTAGGTATTTCATTCTCTTTGAAGCAATTGTGAATGGAAGTTCATTCATGATTTGGCTCTCTGTCTGTTACTGGTGTATAAGAATGCTTGTGATTTCTGCACATTAATTTTGTATCCTGAGACTTTGCTGAAGTTGCTTATCAGCTTAATGAGATTTTGGGCTGAGACAATGGGATTTTCTAAATATACAATCATGTCATCTGCAAAGAGGGACAATTTGACTTCTTCTTTTCCTAACTGAATACCCTTGATTTCTTTCTCTTGCCTGATTGCCCTAGCCAGAACTTCCAACACTATGTGGAATAGGAGCGGTGAGAGAGGGCATCCCTGTCTTGTGCCAGTTTTCAAAGGGAATTTTTCCAGTTTTTGCCCATTCAGTATGATATTGGCTGTGGGTTTGTCATAAATAGCTCTTATTATTTTGAGGTACGTTCCATCAATTCTGAATTTATTGAGCGTTTTTAGCATGAAGGACTGTTGAATTTTGTCAAAAGCGTTTTCTGTATCTATTGAGATAATCATGTGGTTCTTTTCTTTGGTTCTGTTTATATGCTGGATTATGTTTATTGATTTGCGAATGTTGAACCAGCCTTGCATCCCAGGGATGAAGCCCACTTGATCATGGTGGATAAGCTTTTTGATGTACCACTGAATCCGGTTTGCCAGTTTTTTTTGAGGATTTTTGCATCGATGTTCATCAGGGATATTGGTCTAAAATTCTCTTTTTTTGTTGTGTCTCTGCCAGACTTTGGTATCAGGATGATGTTGGCCTCATAAAATGAGTTAGGGAGGATTCCCTCTTTTTCTATTGATTGGAATAGTTTCAGAAGGAATGGTACCAGCTCCTCCTTGTACCTCTGGTGGAATTCAGCTGTTAATCCATCTGGTCCTGGACTTTTTTTGGTTGGTAGGCTATTAATCATTGCCTCAATTTCAGAGCCTGCTATTAGTCTATTCAGGGATTCAACTTCTTCCTTGTTTAGTCTTGGAAGAGTGTAAATGTCCAGGAAATTATCCTTTTCTTCTAGATTTTCTAGTTTATTTGCGTAGAGGTGTTTATAGTATTCTCTGATGATAGTTTGTATTTCTGTGGGGTTGGTGGCGATATCCCCTTTATCATTTTTTATTGCATCTATTTGATTCTTCTCTCTTTTCTTCTTTATTAGTCTTGCTAGCGGTCTGTCAATTTTGTTGATCTTTTCAAAAAACCAACTCCTGCATTCATTGATTTTTTGGAGGGTTTTTTGTGTCTCTATCTCCTTCAGTTCTGCTCTGATCTTAGTTATTTCTTGCCTTCTGCTAGGTTTTGAAGGTGTTTGCTCTTGCTTCTCTAGTCTTTTAATTGTGATGTTAGACTATCAATTTTAGATCTTTCCTGCTTTCTCTTGTGGGCATTTAGTGCTATAAATTTCCCTCTACACACTGCTTTAAATGTGTCCCAGAGATTCTGGTATGTTGTATCTTTGTTCTCATTGGTTTCAAAGAACATCTTTTTTTTTTTTTTTTTTTAAATTTATTTATTATTATTATACTGTAAGTTGTAGGGTACATGTGCATAACGTGCAGGTTTGTTACATATGTATACTTGTGCCTTGTTGGTGTGCTGCACCCATCAACTCGTTATTTACATCAGGTATAACTCCCAATGCAATCCCTCCCCCCGCCCCCCTCCCCATGATAGGCCCCGGTGTGTGATGTTCCCCTTCCCGAGTCCAAGTGATCTCATTGTTCAGTTCCCACCTATGAGTGAGAACATGCGGTGTTTGGTTTTCTGTTCTTGTGATAGTTTGCTAAGAATGATGGATTCCAGCTGCATCCATGTCCCTACAAAGGACACAAACTCATCCTTTTTTATGGCTGCATAGTATTCCATGGTGTATATATGCCACATTTTCTTAATCCAATCTGTCACTGATGGACATTTGGGTTGATTCCAAGTCTTTGCTATTGTGAATAGTGCTGCAATAAACATACGTGTGCATGTGTCTTTATAGCAGCATAATTTATAATCCTTTGGGTATATCCCCAGTAATGGGATGGCTGGGTCATATGGTACATCTAGTTCTAGATCCTTGAGGAATCGCCATACTGTTTTCCATAATGGTTGAACTAGTTTACAATCCCACCAACAGTGTAAAAGTGTTCCTATTTCTCCACATCCTCTCCAGCACCTGTTGTTTCCTGACTTTTGAATGATCGCCATTCTAACTGGTGTGAGATGGTATCTCATTGTGGTTTTGATTTGCATTTCTCTGATGGCCAGTGATGATGAGCATTTTTTCATGTGTTTGTTGGCTGTATGAATGTCTTCTTTTGAAAAATGTCTATTCATATCCTTTGCCCACTTTTTGATGGGGTTGTTTGT
>NW_020261901.1:0-3209 GCF_003255815.1 Theropithecus gelada
CCCTAACCCTAACCCCTAACCCTAACCCCTAACCCTAACCCTAACCCCTAACCCTAACCCTAACCCTAACCCCTAACCCCTAACCCTCTAACCCTCTAACCCTAACCCTAACCCCTAACCCTAACCCTAACCCTAACCCTAACCCAACCCTAACCCTAACCCTAAACCCTAGCCCTAAGCCCTAGCCCTAGCCCTAGCCCTAACCCTAACGCCCTAGCCCTAACCCTAACCCTAACCCTCACCCTCACCCTCACCCTAAGCCCTAGCCCTAGCCCGAACCCGAACCCGAACCCTAGCCCTAGCCCTAAGCCCTAAGCCCTAGCCCTAAGCCCTAATCCCTAGCCCTAGCCCGAACCCGAACCCGAACCCCGAACCCCGAACCCTAACCCTAACCCTAACCCCTAACCCTAACCCTAACCCTAACCCCTAACCCTAACTCTACCCTTAACCCTTAACCCTAACCCCAAACATAACCCTAACCCTAACCCTTGAGTGGAGAGAACCTCGGTGCGCAGGATTCAGAGGGGATTTTGGTTTTCCGTTGTCCACGCTGAACCATTCTAAGTAGTCTCTGACCTTCATTATTCAGGGCTACAAACAGGAGATTTTATTCACCCTGGATGCGGCCCCGAGTTGTCCCAAAGCGAGGCGGTGCCACCAACGTCTGCGCTGAGGAGAACGCTGCTCCGCCTTGGCGGTGTCTCCCCGGTCTGTGCTGAGCAGAACGCAGCTCCGCCCTCGCGGTGCCCACCACGCCTGGGTCTGCACTGAGTAGAACACCGCTCCGCCTTCACGGAACCCCCGAGGTCTGTGCAGAGGAGAACATAGCTCCTCCCTCGCCATGCTCTCCGGGTCTCGGCTGAGCAGAATGCAGCTCCGCCCTCACAAAGGCACAGCGCTGGCGCTGGCGCAGAGTCGCGCGCCGGCGCGGCGCAGGCCGGCGCAGGCGCAGAGTCGCAGGCGCAGAGTCGCAGGCGCAGAGTCGCAGGCGNGAGTCGCAGGCGCAGAGTCGCAGGCGCAGAGTCGCAGGCGCAGAGTCGCAGGCGGGTGCGGCGCAGGCGCAGAGTTATAGGCAGGCGCGGCGCAGGCGCAGAGTCGCAGGCCGGCGGAGGGGCAGAGTCGCAGGCGCATAGTCTCAAGCCGGCGCGGCGCAGGTGCAGAGCCGCAGGTCAGCGCGGCGCAGGCCGGCGCAGGCGCAGAGTCGCGCGCCCGGGCGGCGCAGGCGCAGAGTCGTAGATCGGCACCGGCGCAGTCATAGACCGGCGCAGGCGCAGAGTCGCACGCCGGCGCGGCGCAGGCCGGCGCAGGCGCGGAGTCGGATGCCGGCGCGGCGCAGGCCGGCGCAAGCGCAGAGTCGCAGGTCGGCGCGGCGCAGGCGCAGAGTCGCGTGCCGGCGCTGGCGCAGGCCGGTGCAGACGCAGAGGCGAGGCGCAGGCGCAGAGTCGCACGCCCGCGCGTCGGGGCGGGGGTGGGGGGGTGGCGGCGCAGCCGCAGAGACGCACGCTGCGTGGGCCTGAGGGGGCGCGGTGCGGAGACGCACGCCGCCGGGTGGGGGCGGCGCAGAGACGGGGGAACATCAGTAATCTGAAAAGCCGGGCTCGGGTGCCCCGTGCTTGCAGCCGGGCTACAGGGCCCTCCTGCTCACGGTGCTGTGCCACTGCGCCGCCTGCTGGTGTCTAAAGCAACTGCAGCGTGCTCTTTCTTAACAGTGGTGGCCAGCGCCCCCTGCTGGCGTCGGGGCACTGCAGGGCCCTCTTGCTCGCAGTATAGTGACGGCACACCGCCTGCTGGCAGTTGGGGACATTGCAGGGCTCTCTGGGTCACAGTGTAGTAGCAGCACTCCCGATGCTGGCAGCTGGGGACACTGCCCGGCCCTCTTGCTTGCCTTGTAGTGGGGGCACGCCCCCTTCTGGCCGCTGGGGGCACTACAGGATCCTCTTGCTCACAGTGTGGTGGCAGCACGCCCCCTGCTGCCAACCAGGACACTGCAGGATCCTCTTGCTCACAGTATAGTCGTCGTACGCCCCCTGCTGGAAGCTGGGGACACTGCCGGGCCCTCTTGCTGGCAGTGTCATCGCAGCACAACACTTGCAGGCAGATGGGGACTGTGCAGGGCCCTCTTGCTCCAGGTGTGACGGCTGGCGCCCCCTAAAGGCCGCCTCCTGCACCACTTAAAGTCGGAGCGCCACTTATTAAGCCATCAGTTCTGGAAATTGATGTCCCAGTTCTTGTCTAACTTGGAAGAAAGATTTTCACCAAGAGGCAATACAAACATGGCAGATAATTTCATTGAAAAAAATACAGTGTGAAGAGCTTATTGTAGAAAAATAGGAGTAGGCTGATTGTGCAGGAAAGCAGCCTAAGAGGCCTGTGCAGGGAATTTTATTTTGGACTTCTTCACATTCCTGCCTCTGTCTCAAGTCTCCGCCTGTTTTCTTTGTCTGGTTTTCCTGCTACTGCCTTAGATCCCCAACTTGCCCCACTTAGGCTTGTGGGACCTCCTCACTGTTGATTGAGGCACATGTGTGGTGATCGATCCGAATCCACTCTGGCACCAGGCTCCTTCCCACCATCCCAGGCAGGCTGACAGCAGTCACATTTGTACCTACTGCGCTTCTTTTCAATGTGCTTCTCTGCCCTAATCTGTACTTATGGTGCCAGGTTTCTTTTAAGAATGTCCCCTTTGTCCTTATCAGCATGTAGCTAGCAATATTCTGACATTATTACTGCAGAGTGAATGATGACTGGGGCGTCTTAAGAGGATTTCTAGGGTGTTTCTTTCTGCATAGGTACCTCTTCTCCCTCCTACCCACAATTGACAAGTGCCCATCCACTCCAACATTACAGATGCCACTAATATGTGAGTTTTTGGTGGTCCCTCCAGGTGAGCCTTCCCAGACTTTCCCTTTTCCAGGAGCTCCCCCTCCTGTTCATGTCTAGCTGTCTATCTGCTCTAACAGAGCCCACTATCCTGTGTCTTTTGGATTATTGGAAACCATATGAAATGATATGCATGTAGATGAAAACTTTACAACTTATACAAATAATCACTCAAAATCATCCTTACACTAAAAATGCAAAACTAGGCCGGGCGCGGTGGCTCAAGCCTGTAATCCCAGCACTTTGGGAGGCCGAGACGGGCGGATCACGAGGTCAGGAGATCGAGACCATCCTGGCTAACACGGTGAAACCCCGTCTCTACTAAAAAA
>NW_020261902.1:0-3208 GCF_003255815.1 Theropithecus gelada
CCCTCCTCGGCCTCCCAAAGTGCTGGGATTACAGACTTGAGCCACCCTTTTTTTTTTTTTTTTTCTTTTTGAGATGGAATCTTGCTTTGTCACCCAGGCTAGAGTGCAGTGGCATGATTTCAGCTCACTGCAACCTCCACCTCCTGGGTTCAAGCGATTCTGCTCCCTCAGCCTCCCGAGTAGCTGGGATTACAGGCACATGCCACCACACCTGGCTAATTTTTGTATTTTTTTGTAGAGATGGGGTTTCACCATGTTGGCCAGGCTGGTCACAAACTCCTGACCTCAAGTGGTCCTCTTGCCTTGGCCTCCCAAAGTGCTGGGATTACAAGCGTGAGCCACCGCGCCCGGCCCCCTCAAGGTGTTCTTCACATCTGGAGGAATTATCTTTACCCCAGACCCAGCTCTGTTGTCCAAGGCATCTGTCTCAGCAGAGGTCAGAGGTCAGCAGCTTTGCCCCCTCTACCCCCATTGTGCCCCACCCTGCAGGCCAACTTGTCTCCATCTCTGTTTTGGTCACACCAGAAGCTGATACCTTGGGAATCCCAGCAGTTTAGGAGGCAGTGGGCTTTGGTTCAAGACCTGCCTTTGTTCATCTTTTTTTTTTTTTTTTTGAGACAGAGTCTCACTCTGTCTCCCAGGTTGGATGTTTCACCATGGGGTTTCACCATGTTGGCCAGGCTGGTTTTGAACTCCTGACCTTGTGATCCGCCCGCCTCAGCCTCTCAAAGTGCTGGGATTACACATGTGAGCCACCGTGCCTGGCCTTTTTTTTTTTTTTTTTTTTTTAAATACAGGATGTCACTCTGTCACCCAGGCTGGAGTGCAGTGGTGTGATCACAGTTCACTGAAACCTTGACATCCCAGGCTCAAGCAATTCTCCCATCTCAGCCTCCTGAGTAGCTGGGACTACAGGTGCACACCACCTTGCCTGGCTAATATTTTTATTTTTTGTAGAGACAGGAGTCTCGCTATGTTGCCCAGGCTGGTCTTGAACTCCTGGCCTCAAGTGATCCCCTTGCCTTAGCCTCCCAAAGTGCTGAGATTACAGGTGTGAGCCACTGCGCCCAGCACATTTGCCTCTGTTCTGAGTGGGCCCCACTGTGGTTTTCTGGACAACACTGGGTCATGCTTGAGCAAAGGTACCAGATCACTTGGGAGCACATGTGTAGCCAGGGCATAGGGCTGGGGTCCAGGCACAGGCTTGTGGGACATTGAGCCTTTGCCATTGGTTGGGGGCATTATGTGTTACTGGGGCAACCCTTGACAGGCCCAGGAGGGGCCTTATAGTAGGGGTCAGGGCACTTGATGGGTGGAATCAGTGAGAACCTGTGAGTGGGAATTATTATCCCAGTTTCCAGATAAGGGAGCAAACTGAGGCTCAGAGAAGCTAAGGAACTTGTCCAAGCTAGTGATGAACAAAGGTAGGGGCTGGGTGCAGTGGCTCATGCCTGTAATCCCAGCACTTTGGGAGGCTGAGGCGGGCAGATTGCTTGAGGCCAGGAGTTCAAGACCAGCTTGACCAACATGGCAAAATCCCATCTCTACTAAAAATACAAAAAATTAGCCAGGCCTGGTAGCACACACCTGTAATCCCAGCTACTCAGGAAGCTGAGGCACGAGAATTGCTTGAACCTGGGAGGCAGAGGTTGCAGTGAGCCGAGATGGCACCACTGTACTCCAGCCTGGGCGACAGAGGGATGCTTTGTCTCAAAAAAGAAAAAAAAAAAAAAGAAAAAGATTAGTAACTTTATCGTTATTGTTAAAATACCTGTTCATTTGAAAACTTGAAGCAGATCATAAATGAACAAAGACGAAATCAACAAACCTCCCTATTTCACCACCCAGAAATAACTATGACTGTGTTAACATTTAGTGAGCATCATTCCAGACATCTGATCAGTTAAACAGAAAAAGATTTTATGACAATCAATTAATACTAGATTTTTTTTTTTTTTTTTTTTGAGACGGAGTCTCGCTGTGTCGCCCAGGCTGGAGTGCAGTGGCCGGATCTCAGCTCACTGCAAGCTCCGCCTCCCGGGTTTACGCCATTCTCCTGCCTCAGCCTCCCGAGTAGCTGGAGTACAGGCGCTTGCCACCACGCCCGGCTAGTTTTTTGTATTTTTTAGTAGAGACGGGGTTTCACCGTGTTAGCCAGGATGGTCTCGATCTCCTGACCTCATGATCCGCCCGTCTCAGCCTCCCAAAGTGCTGGGATTACAGGCTTGAGCCACCGCGCCTGGCCTAGATATCATATTTTTAAAATTACATTTAACTTTATTTGAATTTAACAAAACGAATAGAAATAGAAGTTTAACTGAAAGAACTGTGGAACTTCAGATAAATGTTTCTTCAGTATAAATAATATTTCCTGTAAGATTCTTCCAAGTTTAAAAAAAAAGATTTGAAAACCATGAGGGATAAACTCATTATTTATTTATTTTAGTTTAGTTTTCTGAGACAGAATCTCGCTCTGTTTCCCAGGCTGCAGTGCAGTGGCACAAT
This sequence comes from Theropithecus gelada, assembly GCF_003255815.1. NCBI lineage: Eukaryota > Metazoa > Chordata > Mammalia > Primates > Cercopithecidae > Theropithecus > Theropithecus gelada. The sequence goes on from NW_020261902.1 coordinate 2,506, forward strand.
TTGGCTCAGTGCAACCTCCACCTCCCAGGTTCAAGTGATTCTCCTGCCTCAGCCTCCTGAGTAGCTGGGATTACAGGCGCCCACCACCACGCCCGGCTAATTTTTGTATTTTTAGTAGAGGGTTTCACCATGTTGGCCAGGCTGGTCACAGACTCCTAACCTCAGGTGATCCGGCTGCCTCAGCCTCCCAAAGTGTTGGGGTTACAGGTGTGAGCCACCGCGCCCGGCCCCTCTAAGGTGTTTCTTCACATCTGGAGGAATTAGCCTCACCCCAGGCCCAGCCCTGTTGTCCAAGGCATCTGTCTAGACAGAAGTCAGAGGTCAGCAGCTTGCCCCCCTCTACCCTCTTTGTGTCCCACCCTGCAGGCCGACTTGTCTTTATCTTTGTTTTGGTCACACTAGAAGCTGAATTCTTAGGAAACCCAGCAATTTAGGAGGCAGTGGGCTTCCGTTCAAGTCCTGCCTTTGTGCATTTTTTTTTTTTTTTTTCAGAAGGAGTCTCACTCTGTCACTCAGGCTGGAGTGCAATGGCGTGATCTCGGCTCACTGCAAGCTCCGCCTCCCAGGTTCAAGAGATTCTCATGCCTCAACCTCCCAAGTAGTGGGGATTACAGGCATGAGACAACACGCCCAGCTAATTTTTACATTTTTAGTAGAGACCAGGTTTCACCATCTTGGCCAGGCTAGTCTGGAACTCCTGGGC
>NW_020261903.1:0-3209 GCF_003255815.1 Theropithecus gelada
ATGAAGGCAGAAATAAAGATGTTCTTTGAAACCAATGAGAACAAAGATACAACATACCAGAATCTCTGGGACACATTTAAAGCAGTGTGTAGAGGGAAATTTATAGCACTAAATGCCCACAAGAGAAAGCAGGAAAGATCTAAAATTGACACTCTAACATCGCAATTAAAAGAACTAGAGAAGCAAGAGCAAACACATTCGAAAGCTAGCAGAAGGCTAGAAATAACTAAGATCAGAGCAGAACTGAAGGAGATAGAGACACAAAAAACCCTCCAAAAAATCAATGAATCCAGGAGTTGGTTTTTTGAAAAGATCAACAAAATTGACAGACCACTAGCAAGACTAATAAAGAAGAAAAGAGAGAAGAATCAAATCGACGCAATTAAAAATGATAAAGGGGATATCACCACCGACCCCACAGAAATACAAACTACCATCAGAGAATACTATAAACACCTCTACGCAAATAAACTGGAAAANAATACAAACTACCATCAGAGAATACTATAAACACCTCTACGCAAATAAACTGGAAAACCTAGAAGAAATGGATAATTTCCTGGACACTTACACTCTTCCAAGACTAAACCAGGAAGAAGTTGAATCCCTGAATAGACCAATAGTAGGCTCTGAAATTGAGGCAATAATTAATAGCCTACCAACCAAAAAAAGTCCAGGACCAGATGGATTCACAGCTGAATTCTACCAGAGGTATAAGGAGGAGTTGGTACCATTCCTTCTGAAACTATTCCAATCAATAGAAAAAGAGGGAATCCTCCCTAACTCATTTTATGAGGCCAACATCATCCTGATACCAAAGCCTGGCAGAGACACAACAAAAAAAGAGAATTTTAGACCAATATCCCTGATGAACATCGATGCAAAAATCCTCAATAAAATACTGGCAAACCGGATTCAGCAACACATCAAAAAGCTTATCCACCATGATCAAGTGGGCTTCATCCCTGGGATGCAAGGCTGGTTCAACATTCGCAAATCAATAAACATAATCCAGCATATAAACAGAACCAAAGACAAGAACCACATGATTATCTCAATAGATGCAGAAAAGGCTTTTGACAAAATTCAACAGCCCTTCATGCTAAAAACGCTCAATAAATTCGGTATTGATGGAACGTACCTCAAAATAATAAGAGCTATTTATGACAAACCCACAGCCAATATCATACTGAATGGGCAAAAACTGGAAAAATTCCCTTTGAAAACTGGCACAAGACAGGGATGCCCTCTCTCACCACTCCTATTCAACATAGTGTTGGAAGTTCTGGCTAGGGCAATCAGGCAAGAGAAAGAAATCAAGGGTATTCAGTTAGGAAAAGAAGAAGTCAAATTGTCCCTCTTTGCAGATGACATGATTGTATATTTAGAAAACCCCATTGTCTCAGCCCAAAATCTCCTTAAGCTGATAAGCAACTTCAGCAAAGTCTCAGGATACAAAATTAATGTGCAAAAATCACAAGCATTCTTATACACTAGTAACAGACAAACAGAGAGCCAAATCATGAATGAACTTCCATTCACAATTGCTTCAAAGAGAATCAAATACCTAGGAATCCAACTTACAAGGGATGTAAAGGACCTCTTCAAGGAGAACTACAAACCACTGCTCAGTGAAATAAAAGAGGACACAAACAAATGGAAGAACATACCATGCTCATGGATAGGAAGAATCAATATCGTGAAAATGGCCATACTGCCCAAGGTAATTTATAGATTCAATGCCATCCCCATCAAGCTACCAATGAGTTTCTTCACAGAATTGGAAAAAACTGCTTTAAAGTTCATATGGAACCAAAAAAGAGCCCGCATCTCCAAGACAATCCTAAGTCAAAAGAACAAAGCTGGAGGCATCACGCTACCTGACTTCAAACTATACTACAAGGCTACAGTAACCAAAACAGCATGGTACTGGTACCAAAACAGAGATATAGACCAATGGAACAGAACAGAGTCCTCAGAAATAATACCACACATCTACAGCCATCTGATCTTTGACAAACCTGAGAGAAACAAGAAATGGGGAAAGGATTCCCTATTTAATAAATGGTGCTGGGAAAATTGGCTAGCCATAAGTAGAAAGCTGAAACTGGATCCTTTCCTTACTCCTTATACGAAAATTAATTCAAGATGGATTAGAGACTTAAATGTTAGACCTAATACCATAAAAATCCTAGAGGAAAACCTAGGTAGTACCATTCAGGACATAGGCATGGGCAAAGACTTCATGTCTAAAACACCAAAAGCAACGGCAGCAAAAGCTAAAATTGACAAATGGGATCTAATTAAACTAAAGAGCTTCTGCACAGCAAAAGAAACTACCATCAGAGTGAACAGGCAACCTACAGAATGGGAGAAAATTTTTGCAATCTACTCATCTGACAAAGGGCTAATATCCAGAACCTACAAAGAACTCAAACAAATTTACAAGAAAAAAACAAACAACCCCATCAAAAAGTGGGCAAAGGATATGAACAGACATTTCTCAAAAGAAGACATTCATACAGCCAACAGACATATGAAAAAATGCTCATCATCACTGGCCATCAGAGAAATGCAAATCAAAAACACAATGAGATACCATCTCACACCAGTTAGAATGGTGATCATTAAAAAGTCAGGAAACAACAGGTGCTGGAGAGGATGTGGAGAAATAGGAACACTTTTACACTGTTGGTGGGATTGTAAACTAGTTCAACCATTATGGAAAACAGTATGGCGATTCCTCAAGGATCTAGAACTAGAGGTACCATATGGCCCAGCCATCCCATTACTGGGGATATACCCAAAGGATTATAAATTATGCTGCTATAAAGACACATGCACACGTATGTTTATTGCAGCACTATTCACAATAGCAAAGAAGAGTTTTTTTTTTTTCTTTCTTTTTTTCTTTTTTGAGACGAAGTTAAGGAGGCATTAATGATGGATTCTTGTGTAGTGAGGAAATTTCTTTCTGCCCATTTGACAGCATAGTGGTGCAGGATATGGAAGGCATATTTAGAGTCAGTACAAATATTGACATGTAGTAACTTTGCAGGAGTTAGGGCCTGAGTTAAGGCAATGAATTCAGCTTGCTGAGAGATAGTGGAGGTGGGCAGAGCAGTAGCCTCAATGATAGATGTGGAAGATACTATAGCATAACCTGCATTTGCTGGTGAGTGACAATTAGGCCTGGTGGAACTGCCATC
>NW_020261904.1:0-3208 GCF_003255815.1 Theropithecus gelada
AGATATTCCTCGAGAAGAGCAACTCCAAGACACATAATTGCCAGATTCACCAAAGTTGAAATGAAGGAAAAAATCTTAAGGGCAGCCAGAGAGAAAGGTCGGGTTACCCACAAAGGGAAGCCCATCAGACTCACAGCAGATCTCTCGGCAGAAACTCTACAAGCCAGAAGAGAGTGGGGGCCAATATTCAACATTCTTAAAGAAAAGAATTTTAAACCCAGAATTTCATATCCAGCCAAACTAAGTTTCATCAGTGAAGGAGAAATAAAATCCTTTACAGATAAGCAAATGCTTAGAGATTTTGTCACCACTAGGCCTGCCTTACAAGAGACCCTGAAGGAAGCACTCAACATGGAAAGGAAAAACCAGTACCAACCATTGCAAAAACATGCCAAAATGTAAAGACCATTGAGGCTAGGAAGAAACTGCATCAACTAACAAGCAAAATAACCAGTTAATATCATAATGGCAGGATCAAGTTCACACATAATAATATTAACCTTAAATGTAAATGGACTAAATGCTCCAATTAAAAGACACAAACTGGCAAACTGGATAGAGTCAAGACCCATCAGTTTGCTGTATTCAGGAGACCCATCTCATATGCAGAGACATACATAGGCTCAAAATAAAGGCATGGAGGAAGATATACCAAGCAAATGGAGAACAAAAAAAAAGCAGGGGTTGCAATCCTAGTCTCTGATAAAACACACTTTAAACCATCAAAGATCAAAAGAGACAAAGAAGGCCATTACATAATGGTAAAGGGATCAATTCAACAGGAAGAGCTAAGTATCCTAAATACATATGCACCCAATACAGGAGCACCTAGATTCACAAAGCAAGTCCTTAGAGACTTATAAAGAGACTTAGACTCCCATACAATAATAATGGGAGACTTCAACACCCCACTGTCAACATTAGACAGATCAACGAGACAGAAAGTTAAAAATGATATCCAGGAATTGAACTCATCTCTGCAGCAAGCAGACCTAATAGACATCTACAGAACTCTCCACCCCAAATCAACAGAATAAACATTCTTCTCAGCACCACATCACACTTATTCCAAAATTGACCACATAATTGGAAGTAAAGCACTCCTCAGCAAATGTACAAGAACAGAAAGTATAACAAACTGTCTCTCAGACCACAGTGCAATCAAACTAGAACTCAGGACTAAGAAACTCAATCAAAACCGCTCAACTACATGGAAACTGAATAACCTGCTCCTGAATGACTACTGGGTATATAACGTAATGAAGTCAGAAATAAAGATGTTCTTTGAAACCAATGAGAACAAAGATACAACATACCAGAATCTCTGGGACACATTTAAAGCAGTGTGTAGAGGGAAATTTATAGCACTAAATGCCCACAAGAGAAAGCTGCAAAGATCTAAAATTGACACCCTAACATCACAATTAAAAGAACTAGAGAAGCAAGAGCAAACACATTCAAAAGCTAGCAGAAGGCAAGAAATAACTAAGATCAGAGCAGAACTGAAGGAGAAGAGACACAAAAAACCCTCCAAAAAAATCAATGAATCCAGGAGTTGGTTTTTTGAAAAGATCAACAAAATTGAGAGATTGCTAGCAAGATTAATAAAGAAGAAAAGAGAGAAGAATCAAATAGACGCAATAAAAAATGATAAAGGGGATATCACCACCGAACCCACAGAAATACAAACTACCATCAGAGAATACTATAAACACCTCTACGCAAATAAACTAGAAAATCTAGAAGAAATGGATAATTTTCTGGACACTTACACTGTCCCAAGACTAAACCAGGAAGAAGCTGAATCCCTGAATAGACCAATAGCACACTCTGAAATTGAAGCAATAATTAATAGCCTACCAACCAAAAAAAGTCCAAGACCAGATGGATTCACAGCTGAATTCTACCAGAGGTACAAGGAGGAGCTGGTACCATTCCTTCTGAAACTATTCCAATCAATAGAAAAAGAGGGAATCCTCCCTAACTCATTTTATGAGGCCAACATCATCCTGATATCAAAGCCTGGCAGAGACACAACAAAAAAAGAGAATTTTAGACCAATATCCCTGATGAACATTGATGCAAAAATCCTCAATAAAATACTGGCAAACCAAATCCAGCAGCACATCAAAAAGCTTATCCACCATGATCAAGTGGGCTTCATCCCTGGGATGCAAGGCTGGTTCAACATACACAAATCAATAAACGTAATCCAGCATATAAACAGAACCAAAGGCAAAAACCACATGATTATCTCAATAGATGCAGAAAAGGCCTTTGACAAAATTCAACAGCCCTTCATGCTAAAAACTCTCAATAAATTCGGTATTGATGGAACATATCTCAAAATAATAAGAGCTATTTATGACAAACCCACAGCCAGTATCATACTGAATGGGCAAAAACTGGAAAAATTCCCTTTGAAAACTGGCACAAGACAGGGATGTCCTCCCTCACTACTCCTATTCAACATAGTGTTGGAAGTTCTGGCTAGGGCAATCAGGAAAGAGAAAGAAATCAAGGGTATTCAGTTAGGAAAAGAAGAAGTCAAATTGTCCCTGTTTGCAGATGACATGATTGTATATTTAGAAAACCCCATTGTCTCAGCCCAAAATCTCCTTAAGTTGATAAGAAACTTCAGCAAAGACTCAAGATACAAAATTAATGTGCAAAAATCACAAGCATTCTTATACACCAGTAACAGAGAAACAGAAAGCCAAATCATGAATGAACTTCCATTCACAATTGCTTCAAAGAGAATAAAATACCTAGGAATCCAACTTACAAGGGATGTAAAGGACCTCTTCAAGGAGAACTACAAACCACTGCTCAGTGAAATAAAAGAGGACACAAACAAATGGAAGAACATACCATGCTCATGGATAGGAAGAATCAATATCGTGAAAATGGCCATACTGCCCAAGGTAATTTATAGATTCAATGCCATCACCATCAAGCTACCAATGAGTTTCTTCACCGAATTGGAAAAAACTGCTTTAAAGTTCATATGGAACCAAAAAAGAGCCCGCATCTCCAAGACAATCCTAAGTCAAAAGAACAAAGCTGGAGGCATCACGCTACCTGACTTCAAACTATACTACAAGGCTACAGTAACCAAAACAGCATGGTACTGGTACCAAAACAGAGATATAGATCAATGGAACAGAACAGAGTCCTCAGAAATAATACCACACATCTACAGCCATCT
>NW_020261905.1:0-3208 GCF_003255815.1 Theropithecus gelada
AGATATTCCTCGAGAAGAGCAACTCCAAGACACATAATTGCCAGATTCACCAAAGTTGAAATGAAGGAAAAAATCTTAAGGGCAGCCAGAGAGAAAGGTCGGGTTACCCACAAAGGGAAGCCCATCAGACTCACAGCAGATCTCTCGGCAGAAACTCTACAAGCCAGAAGAGAGTGGGGGCCAATATTCAACATTCTTAAAGAAAAGAATTTTAAACCCAGAATTTCATATCCAGCCAAACTAAGTTTCATCAGTGAAGGAGAAATAAAATCCTTTACAGATAAGCAAATGCTTAGAGATTTTGTCACCACCAGGCCTGCCTTACAAGAGACCCTGAAGGAAGCACTAAACATGGAAAGGAAAAACCAGTACCAACCATTGCAAAAACATGCCAAAATGTAAAGACCATTGAGGCTAGGAAGAAACTGCATCAACTAACAAGCAAAATAACCAGTTAATATCATAATGGCAGGATCAAGTTCACACATAATAATATTAACCTTAAATGTAAATGGACTAAATGCTCCAATTAAAAGACACAAACTGGCAAACTGGATAGAGTCAAGACCCATCAGTTTGCTGTATTCAGGAGACCCATCTCATATGCAGAGACATACATAGGCTCAAAATAAAGGCATGGAGGAAGATATACCAAGCAAATGGAGAACAAAAAAAAAGCAGGGGTTGCAATCCTAGTCTCTGATAAAACACACTTTAAACCATCAAAGATCAAAAGAGACAAAGAAGGCCATTACATAATGGTAAAGGGATCAATTCAACAGGAAGAGCTAAGTATCCTAAATACATATGCACCCAATACAGGAGCACCTAGATTCACAAAGCAAGTCCTTAGAGACTTATAAAGAGACTTAGACTCCCATACAATAATAATGGGAGACTTCAACACCCCACTGTCAACATTAGACAGATCAACGAGACAGAAAGTTAAAAATGATATCCAGGAATTGAACTCATCTCTGCAGCAAGCAGACCTAATAGACATCTACAGAACTCTCCACCCCAAATCAACAGAATAAACATTCTTCTCAGCACCACATCACACTTATTCCAAAATTGACCACATAATTGGAAGTAAAGCACTCCTCAGCAAATGTACAAGAACAGAAAGTATAACAAACTGTCTCTCAGACCACAGTGCAATCAAACTAGAACTCAGGACTAAGAAACTCAATCAAAACCGCTCAACTACATGGAAACTGAATAACCTGCTCCTGAATGACTACTGGGTATATAACGTAATGAAGTCAGAAATAAAGATGTTCTTTGAAACCAATGAGAACAAAGATACAACATACCAGAATCTCTGGGACACATTTAAAGCAGTGTGTAGAGGGAAATTTATAGCACTAAATGCCCACAAGAGAAAGCTGCAAAGATCTAAAATTGACACCCTAACATCACAATTAAAAGAACTAGAGAAGCAAGAGCAAACACATTCAAAAGCTAGCAGAAGGCAAGAAATAACTAAGATCAGAGCAGAACTGAAGGAGAAGAGACACAAAAAACCCTCCAAAAAAATCAATGAATCCAGGAGTTGGTTTTTTGAAAAGATCAACAAAATTGAGAGATTGCTAGCAAGATTAATAAAGAAGAAAAGAGAGAAGAATCAAATAGACGCAATAAAAAATGATAAAGGGGATATCACCACCGAACCCACAGAAATACAAACTACCATCAGAGAATACTATAAACACCTCTACGCAAATAAACTAGAAAATCTAGAAGAAATGGATAATTTTCTGGACACTTACACTGTCCCAAGACTAAACCAGGAAGAAGCTGAATCCCTGAATAGACCAATAGCACACTCTGAAATTGAAGCAATAATTAATAGCCTACCAACCAAAAAAAGTCCAAGACCAGATGGATTCACAGCTGAATTCTACCAGAGGTACAAGGAGGAGCTGGTACCATTCCTTCTGAAACTATTCCAATCAATAGAAAAAGAGGGAATCCTCCCTAACTCATTTTATGAGGCCAACATCATCCTGATATCAAAGCCTGGCAGAGACACAACAAAAAAAGAGAATTTTAGACCAATATCCCTGATGAACATTGATGCAAAAATCCTCAATAAAATACTGGCAAACCAAATCCAGCAGCACATCAAAAAGCTTATCCACCATGATCAAGTGGGCTTCATCCCTGGGATGCAAGGCTGGTTCAACATACACAAATCAATAAACGTAATCCAGCATATAAACAGAACCAAAGGCAAAAACCACATGATTATCTCAATAGATGCAGAAAAGGCCTTTGACAAAATTCAACAGCCCTTCATGCTAAAAACTCTCAATAAATTCGGTATTGATGGAACATATCTCAAAATAATAAGAGCTATTTATGACAAACCCACAGCCAGTATCATACTGAATGGGCAAAAACTGGAAAAATTCCCTTTGAAAACTGGCACAAGACAGGGATGTCCTCCCTCACTACTCCTATTCAACATAGTGTTGGAAGTTCTGGCTAGGGCAATCAGGAAAGAGAAAGAAATCAAGGGTATTCAGTTAGGAAAAGAAGAAGTCAAATTGTCCCTGTTTGCAGATGACATGATTGTATATTTAGAAAACCCCATTGTCTCAGCCCAAAATCTCCTTAAGTTGATAAGAAACTTCAGCAAAGACTCAAGATACAAAATTAATGTGCAAAAATCACAAGCATTCTTATACACCAGTAACAGAGAAACAGAAAGCCAAATCATGAATGAACTTCCATTCACAATTGCTTCAAAGAGAATAAAATACCTAGGAATCCAACTTACAAGGGATGTAAAGGACCTCTTCAAGGAGAACTACAAACCACTGCTCAGTGAAATAAAAGAGGACACAAACAAATGGAAGAACATACCATGCTCATGGATAGGAAGAATCAATATCGTGAAAATGGCCATACTGCCCAAGGTAATTTATAGATTCAATGCCATCACCATCAAGCTACCAATGAGTTTCTTCACCGAATTGGAAAAAACTGCTTTAAAGTTCATATGGAACCAAAAAAGAGCCCGCATCTCCAAGACAATCCTAAGTCAAAAGAACAAAGCTGGAGGCATCACGCTACCTGACTTCAAACTATACTACAAGGCTACAGTAACCAAAACAGCATGGTACTGGTACCAAAACAGAGATATAGATCAATGGAACAGAACAGAGTCCTCAGAAATAATACCACACATCTACAGCCATCT
>NW_020261906.1:0-3207 GCF_003255815.1 Theropithecus gelada
TTGCTGAGGTGTCTTGGAGTCAGAGGTGGCAGTGGCTTGGGCTCTAGGCCCTCTGTTGCATAGTTTTAGGCTTTAACTATATTTGTGGACTCTTTAAAAGATTTAATTTGAAGAAAACCGGAGTTGGGGACACCTTGCTTCTAAAACACAATTTCTCAAGCCTAAGACTAGGTATTGCTAAGTGCTAGGCATTGCTCATTCCGTTACGGTTGTTTCCTCCTATTTAAAATCAGCCGCACACCCCCAATCTCCCTTCAGTGTAAACACCACCTTTTCCGAAGATCTCAAACAGCAGAGCGAGCAGCCCATGACCCCGGCCGTGTGCACGAGGAGTGAAGAGCAGACATGTGGAGAGGGCTGTGGATGACACGAGAGGCCGAGGCCCGGCACCTCCCTGCACCGCTGTGCTCCTCCAGGCCTAAAGGACACCCTCGCCTCTGGGGTGAACAAGCAGCACAAACTATCAACACTTATTCCAAAGGAATTCAAACGAAGTTAACAGTTATCCCAACATAACACTGCAGCAGCCCAGAAACAGGAGGGCCAGGGAGCCTGAGATGGGCGGTTCCAATGGTGGGACAGCGACGTTGGCATTAGGGCTTTTCGGCAAAAAAAAAAAAAAAAAAGACAAAAAAGGTAACATGGGCCACCCGTTATTTCCTACCAGTGGAAAGACACCACAGGCCCCAGGATGCCAACGGCCTCCTGAAAACGAGCGGCGCCTCGGGTCTTCGCACAGGCAGGCACGTGGTGTCCTCAGCACCCCCGCCCGGGACACACACACCACACTTGGCTCCCACACCTGAGGGGGTCTAGGGGAATGGCGGGAAGTCCCTGGAGGACAGGGCATCCTGTGAGGGCACTGCACGACTACGCACCTCAGAGGGGCCCCCGGGCTGGTGCTCTCTCCTCAAAGGATGAGCCAGTCCTGACCACACCCAGATCGCGGTGGCCTCCAAGCCGAGCGCCAACATCTCACGTCCAAAGGGATGCGCAGGTGCCTGGTGCGCGTGGAGCCCAAGCCCCTGGCAGAGCTCAGGACGAACCCAGTGTCCAGGCCCGGAGCTGTCACCAGCCAGGAAAGGCGTCCGGGGCACTTCCCAGCAATGGCCACGGGAAGTAACAACTCGAGGCCCATCAGGGGCTTCCTCACTATGCGGGTTTTCGAAGTGGAGACAGAGGTTCAGGTCTAGTGGCACAAACATCAACGGACCCCATGGAAATGCGGGCATGGCCCCTCCATCCCACCAGCCTGCATGGCTCTCCTTTCTGCTCCCACCACACACGTCCCCACCCCCCCAAGCCCCTTCTTTTCCCCACTGGATTCATCAAATCAAACCTCAATGTCCTTGGCAAATGCGCCATTAATTTACTTACTGCCCAGAACAAAAGCACACTTCCAGTTAACGTGACACCCCCGCTACGAGAGAACAGCCTTAATTCAGACATGACGTGGAGGAACAGAGGGAGGAGGGGTCGAGGGCCGTTCTGGAATCCACAGCTGTTTTCTGGGGAAAGCCTCCGTCCCACCCGAGCCTGACACTCGTGCCACACTGTCCCCATGGTGTCTGAAAGCTCCATGAAGACAGGGTCACTCTGACCCCTTCACACCCACACCACCAAAGAGGAGCAGGTATTCAGGAAAAGTCTCCTGCTCATGATGAAGACAAGAATAATTCCTCGTGGTGCCCAGAATGTCAGGAGAAAACAAGGCACCACGTGGACGCCTTCCAGGTGAATTTTGGAATGACTCTACCGAATGCCACTCATCCTTTTTCAGAACAAAACCAATACCAGGAAAACATGTGTCGCCAGCAGAGAGATGGTCCCTTTGACGGCTTACAAACACACCTACGTTACGCTGAATTTGTCTCAAGCCACCCTCTCTGTGCTAATGTAAAAAGTCTCCTTTATTAACCAGTAGCCGTTGTCTTCTGGTGCTTTTAAACAAAAGAGTCTACTATAACACTCAGGCATTGTCTAAAACGTCAAAGGGAAGCCTAGAATCCTCTTCCGTGCAGCTTCACTGCAAAGTATTTTGACGTGAGCCAAATCGTGCTATTCCTACACCTCCATAGGAAACTCAATGCTTCCTATCAAGGAGATGCAGCATGATTTCTGCTAGGCACAGAAACTGGTGGGGTGGGCATGGGGTTGAGGGAACATTACATAGAAAGCACAACCCGATCATCACCTGCATGAGAGCCACACTGGCCAAGCCCCGGTCGGCTCAGTCTCTGCACAGTCACAGATGTGAGGCCTGGAGGGCAGACACCTGGCACTGCTGATCCCCCAAGGTCGTGGCCTCTGCCCCTTCTCTGCTGCTCATCAGTTTCAAGCTTCTGGCAACACCGCCTGCTGCCCCCACTGCCTGATCGACTCTTCGTGAAAAGCAAATGTTGCCAGGATAGCTTATGAGCACATTTGCCAGGAAAGCAGCTCCGATTGATGCTGAAACCCCGTTCTCACACCCCTGGCAGCTCCCTGCCCCCGATGTGTACATGCTTGCAGCTCTGACCTCGCTCAGTGTCCACACAGGCTCCGTCCCCTAGAGAGCCCAATGCAGACTCAATGTTGAGTCAGAAATACACAAAGAGTGATGGTTAGGAACTGCCTGCCTGTCCCCCAAAACACAGGTTGAAATCCTCACCCTCAATGTGATGCTGTCAGGAGATCTTTGGGAGGTGAGGAGTTCCCAAGGCTGGAGCCCCATGAATGGGGTTTGTGCCTCAGAAAGGAGCCCAGCAAATCCATCACCCTCCCACTGTGTCAGGGCCAGAGAGAAGGTGTGTGTGAACCAGGAAGGGGCCCACACCAGAACCCACCCGTGCGGCACCCTGATCCCGCCTTTCAGCCTCTAGAACTGTGAGAAATTCCTGTTGTTCATAAGCCACTCAGTCAATGGTGTTTCGTTACAGCAGCTTGAGCTGCCTGAGCTGACGATGCTTCACCGTCCTACGGAGACGGCTACTCCCCTCTCCCAGAAAGAGAAGTTTAATTAAAATCCCTGTCTCTCCTCGCCGCCACCACAGATCTCGTTCCCCCACCCAGTAAGCCAGCAGTTCTAGGATTAAAGGAAAAGGAGGATCGTTTTAGACCAGCCTCTCCATGTTGGTCTGAAGCCTTTGACTTTGCCCACTTGCACGGTGGCCGTGTCACCGGGTTCCCCATGCCAGCTCTACCAACTGCACCGGGTCCCAGGCTCTG
>NW_020261907.1:0-3207 GCF_003255815.1 Theropithecus gelada
CTGGTATGTTGTATCTTTGTTCTCATTGGTTTCAAAGAACATCTTTATTTCTGCCTTCATTTTGTTATGTACCCAGTAGTCATTCAGGAGTAGATTGTTCAGGTTCCATGTAGTTGAGCGGTTTTGATTGAGTTTCTTAGTCCTGAGTTCTAGTTTGATTGCACTGTGTTCTGAGAGACAGTTTGTTACAATTTCTGTTCTTGTACATTTGCTGAGGAGTGCTTTACTTCTAAGTATGTGGTCAATTTTGGAATAAATGTGATGTGGTGCTGAGAAGAATGTATATTCTGTTGATTTGGGGTGGAGAGTTCTGTAGATGTCTATTAGGTCTACTTGCTACAGAGATGAGTTCAATTCCTGTATATCCTTGCTAACTTTCTGTCTCTTTGATCTGTCTAATGTTGACAGTGGGGTGTTGAAGTCTCCCATTATTATTGTATGGGAGTCTAAGTCTCTTTGTAAGTCTCTAAGGACTTGCTTTATGAATCTGGGTGCTCCTGTATTAGGTGCATATATATTTAGGATAGTTAGCACTTCCTGTTGAATTGATCCCTTTACCATTATGTCATGGCCTTCTTTGTCTCTTTTGATCTTTGATGGTTTAAAGTCTGTTTTATCAGAGACTAGGATTGCAAACCCTGCTTTTTTTTTTTTTGTTCTCCATTCACTTGGTAGATCTTCTTCCATCCCTTTGTTTTGAGACTGTGTATGTTTCTGCATGTGAGATGGGTCTCCTGAATACAGCAGACTGATGGGTCTTGACTTTTTATCCAGTTTGACAGTCTGTGTCTTTTAATTGGAGCATTTAGTCCTTTTACATTTAAGGTTAATATTGGTATGTGTGAACTTGATCCTGCCATTATGATATTAACTGGTTATTTTTCTCGTTAGTTGATGCAGTTTCTTCCTAGTCTCGATGGTTTTTACATTTTGGCATGTTTTGGCAATGGCTGGTACCGATTGTTCCTTTCCATGTTTAGTGCTTCCTTCAGGGTCTCCTTTAAGGCAGGCCTAGTGGTGACTAAATCTCTAAGCATTTGCTTATCTGTAAAGGATTTTATTTCTCCTTCACTTATGAAACTTAGTTTGGCTGGATATGAAATTCTGGGTTGAAAATTCTTTTCTTTAAGAATGTTGAATATTGGCCCCCACTCTCTTCTGGCTTGGAGAGTTTCTGCCGAGAGATCTGCTGTTAGTCTGATAGGCTTCCCTTTGTGGGCAACCCGACCTTTCTCTCTGGCTGCCCTTAAGATTTTTCCTTCATTTCAACTTTGGTGAATCTGTCAATTGTGTGTCTTGGAGTTGCTCTTCTCGAGGAGTGTCTTTGTGGCATTCTCTGTATTTCCTAAATTTGAATGTTGGCCTGCCCTACTAGGAGGGGTATGTTCTCCTCGATGATATCCTGCGGAGTGTTTTCCAACTTGGTTCCATTTTCCCCCTCACTTTCAGGCACCCCAATCAGACGTAGATTTGGTCTTTTTACATAATCCCATACTTCTTGCAGGCTTTGTTCATTTCTTTTTCTTCTTTTTTCTTTAGATTTCTCTTCTCGCTTCATTTCATTCATTTGATCCTCAATCGCTGATACTCTTTCTTCCAGTTGATCGAGTCAGTTACTGAAGCTTGTGCATTTGTCACGTATTTCTCGTGTCATGGTTTTCACCTCTGTCAGTTCCTTTATGGCCTTCTCTGCATTAATTATTCTAGTTATCAATTCTTCCACTCTTTTTTCAAGAAATTTGGTTTCTTTGCGCTGAATATGTAATTCCTCCTTTACCTCTGAGAAGTTTGATGGACGGAAGCCTTCTTCTCATCTCGTCAAAGGCATTCTCCATCCAGCATTGATCCGTTGCTGGCGATGAGCTGCGTTCCTTTGCAGGGGGAGATGTGCTCTTAATTTTTGAATTTCCAGATCTTCTGCCCTGCTTTTTCCCCATCTTTGTGGTTTTATCTGCCTCTGGTCTTTGATGATGGTGATGTACTGATGGGGTTTTGGTGTAGGTGTCCTTCCTGTTTGATAGTTTTCCTTCTAACAGTCAGGACTCTCAGGTGTAGGTCTGTTGGAGATTGCTTGAGGTCCACTCCAGACCCTGTTTGCTTGGGTATCAGCAGCAGAGGCTGCAGAAGACAAAATGTTGCTGGACAGCGAGTGTACCTGTCTGATTCCTGCTTTGAAAGCTTCCTCTCAGGGGTGTACTCCCCCATGTGAGGTGTGAGGTGTCGGTCTGCCCCTAGTAGGGGATGTCTCCCAGTTAGGCTACTCAGGGGTCAGGGACCCACTTGAGCAGGCAGTCTGTCCCTTCTCAGATCTCAACCTCCGTGTTGGGGAGACCCACTGTTCTCTTCAAAGCTGTCAGACAGAGTCGTTTGCGTCTGCAGAGGTTTCTGCTGCTTTTTTTTGTTTTTGTTTGTTTGTTTGTTTTATTGTTGTTGTTTAGCTGTGTCCTTTCCCCCTTAAATGTAAATGGACTAAATGCTCCAATTAAAAGACACAGACTGGCAAACTGGATAAAGAGTCAAGACCCATCAGTCTGCTGTATTTAGGAGACCCATCTCACATGCAGAGACATACATAGGCTCCAAATAAAGGGATGGAGGAAGATTTACCAAGCAAATGGAGAACAAAAAAAAGCAGGGGTTGCAATCCTAGTCTCTGATAAAACAGACTTTAAACCATCAAAGATCAAAAGAGACAAAGAAGGCCATTACATAATGGTAAAGGGATCAATTCAACAGGAAGTGCTAACTATCCTAAATATATATGCACCCAATACGGGAGCATCCAGATTCATAAAGCAAGTCCTTAGAGACTTACAAAGAGACTTAGACTCCCATACAATAATAATGGGAGACTTCAATACTCCACTGTCAACATTAGACAGATGAACGAGACAGAAAGTTAACAAGGATATCCAGGAATTGAACTCATCTCTGCAGCAAGCAGACCTAATAGACATCTACAGAACTCTCCACCCCAAATCAACAGAATATACATTCTTCTCAGCACCACATCACACTTATTCCAAAATTGACAACATAATTGGAAGTAAAGCACTCCTCAGCAAATGTACAAGAACAGAAATTATAACAAACTGTCTCTCAGACCACAATGCAATCAAACTAGAACTCAGGACTAAGAAACTCAATCAAAACCGCTCAACTACATGGAAACTGAACAACCTGCTCCTGAGTGACTACTGGGTACAT